>NW_022436969.1:16155079-16236565 GCF_009761245.1 Sapajus apella | reverse complement strand
TGAAGCCTTGTACAGAAAAGTTTTTGTATTTGCATTTGTTTTGTTTTTTTGTTTACTCATTGAGAAAGTATTTGCCAGACACTGATGTGTATTTTTCTATGCTGTGTGTATGTAAGTAAAAAAAGAAGAAAGTGGTCTACCTAAAGCAATTAGATGGTAAGCAGCAGGCATTTCATATCTAAAAAGTGGGACATGTTAATTATAAAGCTACTTCTTGGTGCTACCAGGAGCTGGATATGTGCCCCTGTAGAAACGTGCATAATAATCTGTTCTACGTTAGTTATTCTACCGTTTATCAGCCACCAGGCCATAATAATAGCAGACATCTATGGAATGCTTAATATATGCCACCACTGGACCACGTTGGAATACATGATTTTATTTTAATGTCAGCTATTCCAAAGAAGTAAGTAGTGTCATTTTACATAGCTGCAAGGGACATCCTGAAGATTCAAGCCCAGGTTTACCCAATTCTAAAGCCATTTCCCAGGTCATCATGTAAGACTGCCTCTCTCATCCAACTGCTTTGAACCTCCCTTCTTATCTGTGAACTGGAGATTATACCAGTTAGAAGCATCAGAAGAACCAATTTTTATGAAAACTTCATAATTTATAAAGCATTATTCAATGATAATATGCTGTTATTTATAAATAAACGATTTAAGCCAGCAAGCAGGTACTTCATTGTTGTAATATTTATTTATAGCCAATGAGCAATGTTATTATGTAGTTTTTCTAACAAGTAATTTATTTTCATAACACTTTATGGAACTGTTTTTTCCAAATACATCATCGATTATTTAGCCAGCTACAATTTAGGCCTTACTTTTCTATCATAAATTTGCCTTTTCTCCTAAATAGTCATGCTTGAGGGGACTGAGTAATTGCTTTCAGCATAATTACAGCTGCACAGTAACACAACACACCACTTACAGGTCTTTTGAATGCTTATTATTTTGGCATAAACATAGTTGATCAATTTCATATTTCTCATTGCTGTTATATTAAATCTTAAAGACAAATATGCCTAATGTATTAGATGGAAAATGTTAGTAGCATACAAACAAAAAACTGGTTTCATTTATTTGTTGCCAGTTAATTCGTCACAGACCTCATGACTATGTTTAAAGGCCTTTGAAGGATTAGATTAAAAAATGATACATCACAATAAATTAAGCTGATGAATTATTTTCCAAATGACTACCTTTTTTTTTCTCCAGATGCCTCCTTGATGGTCAGAAATATAGCTCATATATCTTTATTTTGTATTTACATATAAGTATTCTTAATGTTTTGTTATGTTTAATAAGGATTTGCTCTCAAAAAATTTAAGAGAAAAACTGTTCAAAACTGAAATTTGTGACAAAAGAAAAAACAAAAATAATTAAATTTGTTTAATGTTTTTTTAGAAAGTGGTCCTTAGAATTTCTATGTAAGGATTTGGGATAGAAAGTCTAAGTGAGAGTCTGCCTAAGACAAAGGAGCAGAGTTAATTCTTCTCAGAGTCACAATTTTATCACATAGAGCTACGGTCCCCAACCTTTTTGGCACCAGGGACCAGTTTCATGGAAGACAATTTTTTCCCATGGACTGGGATGGAGAATGGTTTTGGGATGACACTGATCCACCTCAGATCATGAGGCATTAGATTCTCATAGGGAGCATGCAACCTAGATCCCTCGCATGCACAGTTCACAATAGGGTTCTTGTTCCTGTGAGAATCGAACTCTGCCACTGATGTGACATGAGGCGGAGCTCAGGACGTAATGCTTGCTAGCCTGCCACTCACCTCCTGCTGTGCATCCCTGTTCCTTACAGACCATGGACCAGTACCCGTCCACAGCCAGGGGGTTGAGGACCCCTGGTATAGAGAATTGAGTTAGGGCGCTCTGCAGTATGGCTTTTGTTGGTTTGATGTATGTTCTTTTACAGTCAAGATTTTTCTATTTCACATATCTAGGCTTCCAAGCATCACATTATTTTCCCCAATTGCTTCTATTTAGAAATCACCCACTGGTCACCTGTACATACTAAGTACCTACATCTTGATACTTTGTTTTTGTTTATTTGTAGGGGTGGGTGGGCTTTTGTAGGTTGAACCCCCCCCCCTTTTTTTTAGGCCCTTTTTCCACTTAAACAGGAGATGACGATGTGCTCACGCTCATTGATCACTCACTGAAGTTACACCATGCAATGTTTTAAATATTCCATGGTTTTATCTATGGCAATTGGGAGAACTTTCTTTGTGTGTTGACTTGCTTTTCTGTTCTGTTTCCTGTAGAAACGCTCCAGAGGACAAGTGCTGTTTGATAAAGTATGTGAACACTTGAACTTGCTAGAGAAAGACTACTTTGGGCTTACGTATCGAGATGCTGAAAACCAGAAGGTGAGTGATCAAAAGCAGTGCAAAATAAGATGACTTGAACTGCTCATTTCTGCTGGCAAATGAACTGAGACTGAATGGGTGGATCACCTTCTTCACCTCCCTTCATACTCCCACATTTTCTACTTTGAGTCTGTAAATGCTGTTAATCATCTATTTCTCGATAAAGGAGATCACTGGCAGCTTCCTTTAATCTTGAATATTCTGTTAACAGTAAATGAACTCTTGTTTTTCATGCTTGAGTTATTTGTGGTTTCTAGAAATCATTTTATGTAGTACCTTTTCAATGGGGTAATGTATTTCAGTAGATTATTTAAACCAATGAAAATCAATTGATATTTATGTAAAAATCATGTTCATATCCCAAAATTCTATGAAGCTGTTATGGTTGTAACCCATAAACTGTCAGGGAAGTTTATTATTGGTGCTGCCCTATTTTTCATTCATCTTTTTATGCTTTCATATTGTTTCTGAATCAGAATATGAGGTGGATTGTACACTGACCTGACACTTGTGTGATGTGTTTAGTAGATGTTTTATGCAATACCTCTGTAGACTCTGTTCAGGGCTATATCTCCTTAATCCCCACAACTACCTGAGAAATACAGAAAAGGAAATCATTTCCATTGCACTGATATGAGAAGCTGAGTCAGAAATTCTGCTCATAGATTACCCATTTTGGTGTTGTGCCATAAGTCATACTTAATACCTCCTGAATTCGCCAGACAATGTGTAACTTTATTTTAAACATCTGATTTTACCAGTGAGGAAAATCACAAATCACAAGCAAGTGTTCATTTGTTAGGGAAATTTCCTAGGTAGATGCCTAAGAATCTTTCATTGCAGAGGTCTCTAATGTGAAACTAAATGGCTAGGACATCAGTGTACCCAGTTACGTATATATTTTTAATTTATCCTAGTAACTTGTTTACATATAGAATCTTCTGCCTTTTCTTCTCTGTTTCTGTGCTACCTTGAATCTCTGAAGGCAATGGTTATATAAGAAAAAGGCTTTTGTCAGGTCCAAACTGCACACATGTGCATTTTCTCATTAGACCAGTGCCTGGGCCCTTGGAGGGCTTGGCAGAGGGGCACCATATATGGGGGAAGGACCACAGCGAGGGAAGTTGTCCCAGGACCACTGACTCCTCACTGCATTTAGGGCGAGTCTGTACCTATTCAACATTAAGTCATTTTTATTCTCCTCTGATTCAAATTCAAAATGTCATTTCCTTTTCAGAATTGGTTGGACCCTGCTAAGGAAATTAAAAAACAGGTTCGAAGTAAGTTCTTTTGGATTATTTTTTGTGGAAATGTGAAGGTTTTCAGAGAGCGAGTTGTCTGAATTGGTAGCCCATACCTAAATGGCTAGTGTGACTACAAACTTTTCTTGTCTCAAACTTGGCCTAGCAGTTCAGATAGTACTTATTTTATAATTGTCACAACTTGGGATTTAAAAGGAACATGATACTTGACCTGTTCCTCTGCCTGTGAATAGATGTCAAGTATATGATGTAATCAACTGATGTTCGAATTGGCAATTAACCATTTAAAAGTTCCAAACTGAATTATTAATGTTCCAACAGTCACAAAAGTATGAAAGGCTACATAAAAGTCATAATCATTTCATAGCTTTGACTTGAATCAAACAAGTCAAACTGAAGTTTACTGTCTGGTAACAATGTTTCTTAGTCCCCTAAAGGCAATTTTAAAATTACATAATTTAATGGACCAAGCAATTGCAGGAGCAACTCACAAATTTGAAATACACGTAGCTAATTAATATTAAACAAGTTGCTAAATTTTACTAATGATTTAATGCAAATTAAAATGATATATCATTTTTCAGCTATTCAGGTTAACAAAGAATTAAGGTTTAATAATAAACTATAGCACTTATTTACCCAATTGGTAGAATAAGTTGGTTCAATCCTTTCAGAGGGCAATTTGTCAGTATTTACTAAAATTTAAGCTGTACTTACTCTTTGACCCTTAATTTCACTTGTGGAAATTTATTCAGCATATGTATTAAGGAGGAAAATGTGCATTTGTATAGAAAATGAAGGTTCATTATAATTAATACTATTTACAGTTGCAGAAAACTAGAAGCAACTTGATTATCCATGTATAAAGAAATTATTACGTCAATCGTAGAATAGCCATATAAATACGTCTTAGTGCTCCTTGGTGAAAATCAGTTTGTGGAATATTATCTATAGCATAATCACATTTGTTTTTTTAAAAAATTATGTTTGTATAGATGCATGGAAAACTTTTGGAAGGCAGGAATATTTTAATAGTCATTATTCCAGAAGTATCATTCCGTGAAAGTAGGGGTTGAGAAAGAGGAGCTTTTAAAATTTTTTACCCTTGCCGTAGTTCTTATTTTTGCCACAAACATGGATGCTCTTTGTAATTTAAAATAACTATGTTTTATTCATATCTTTGTCAATAAAATCTAAATTTTTCCGAACAACTAATTTTAGCTAAAGGATACATTTAAGAGCAGTTTATTAATAAGAACATCATTCCCACTTCAATAAGTAAGTTTTCAGTAGTTTACTATTAAAAGAGCAAGCAAATACTTCTTAGTGCCTATGAAAGTCCTGAGCTATCAGAATAATACTCCAAGTACTAATAAAACATAATTAGTAGTGAGCAGTTTGGAAATGGTTCAGTATGATAATATTCCAGAAAGACAAAAGTATAACCATACATCTAGATATAAGAGAGTCAGCTGATTATTTGTACAATTTAGACATCTTTACCATATGTTTGTGGAAGATTATATATATCCACTAATCAGAAACTTGATTACAAATTAGGTTAATAGAAATAGTTAATTGAGATAGAAAACAGGGATAGCTGTAGTTATGATAAATAGGTGAAAACATTACTTATTTTTTGTTCTGAGGACTCCCAAGAAAAAATGTAAGATAAATATTTTTCTAAGAATTATTAGTTATTAAAGCAGACATGCTGAATATATATCATAACATTTTGTGTGCATAAAGTTCTCTTATTCATCTAATTAATGGAATACTGAGCTGATTAATCATTGCAGAGCACTTTGAAAATATATAAAATGTTCAAGGATAAGTCATAATACCATGACAAGAAAGGCTGTATAAACTGTCTAATTTTCTTTTTTCTTATTAATAGAATTCGTTTTTTTCTTGAACTTCCCATTTACACTGTGTTCTACCTTCCTTTCAAAGAGAAGAAAGCTAAAGGGACAAGGCAATCCAAACAAGAGATTTAAAGGATTTTTTTCATCATGCAAATTAGGCAGTGCATATGACTTTGCCATAAAGAAAACTGACAGTCTTGCAGATAAAGGAGACAAGGAAAATTGGAATTTCTTTAAAAATGGGATTTGGTATTTTTATCTGTATTCTTTGTTGTTTCCCATCCACTAAAATACCCTCTTGCCACAAAATTTACATTGAACCAAGGCAGAGAAGTATTATCACATCTAATGTAATTACTGTACCATTACCTCCTCTTCCAAAATATAAATGATAAAAGGATGTTTCCATGCTTTTTCTGCTGTGGGCTCACAGTGTTCCTTTAGAATTAGATCTTTAAGAAAATGGAAACCAAGCTAACAAATATTTTAAGTCCAACTTTATGATTAATAGAAAATTCTAAAACTTCATGCCTGTAATTCCAGCTCTTTGGGAGGCTAAGACAGGAGGATCACTTGGGGCCAGAAGTTCAAGACCAGCCTGGGTAACATAGGGACACCCTGTCTCTATTTTTTTAAAAAAATTGTTTTAAGTAGCTGAGCTCAGAGACACATGCCTGTAGTTAGTCACTACTGGGGAGACTAAGAGGGCTGGATACTTGAGCCTAGGAGTTTAAGGCTGCAGTGAGCTATGATTATGCCACTGTACTCTAATGTGGGTGTCAGAGTGAGACCCTGCTTCTAAAAAAAAAAACAGAAAATTTTGAAACTGAAGAGTTTTTATGGAAAAAATTCTTATTCCAGGAATCTTTCATGCATGCTGGATCTTTAAATTTCTAAATACACTGTATTTTGTGATTTTAAGTATATTCATGATATAGTTCTTTTGTGATATAGGGCATATATCATACTTTTATGGTATAAATGCAGTATATTAGAAATTTTAAGATTTGGCTGTCATAAAAGACTAACATTAGAAATTTTTCATAAGAATGAACTATCATCAGTGCTACTGTTTTCTGTTTATCGTAAATTTGTAACTTAAAATTCCACATCAGCATTATAGAAGTATTCATGTTAATGTCTTCAAGCTGTTCCATTTCCTCTTTTTAACTAGGGCCCTCATTTGAGCAAATATAGAGTTGCAAGCTTATTTATTGCATAAGCACTTCCTTCTCAGTGGATTTGTTTTTGTCACATTCTTTATGAGGACATGTATTTGAGCTTTAATCTGCCTCTCTCATTAATTTCCAGTTTTGTGCCTCATTTAACTGGACTCTTTTTTTCTTGATTGGGATGTAGATTGTATTATAGTTTCTGTACACTTTCTCATTGTTTCAAAATACTGTCCTGAAAGATGTATTTTAGGGAAGTGGATTCCTTAGTGGTAGTGATTTTTTAAAGCGTGCTTCCAAAGCCCATTTTTATTATTAGAACCATAAGGGAACTTATTTAAGCCATAATTTTGCAGGCCGTATTCAAAATCTCTGGAATAAAAATCCCTGGGGTGGAGCCTGGGAATTGGCATTTTAAACAGGTACCTCAGGTATTTCTTCGCTCACTGTAGTTTGAAACTTGCCTTCCTAGAATGAGGATTTTTGCATTAAATGTCTTTCCTATATTTTTATTACTTATTAGTGTCTAACTTGGACATTTATTATAAGATTGTTTAATTACATTGATAAACTATTCATTGGATTCAAGGCCTGCTTTGATGTGAATAAAAATTATAAAAGAGTAATAAATCCATTTCCCATAACTAATCCATTAGTTTTAATTTCACTTTCTTGGGGGAAAGCCAGCACTCATTATGAACCTTACCATTGGCAAGCATTAAGGGGATCTATTTTAATAGGAAATGACTAGGAATAAATAAGAAAATAAAACCAATTGAGACTGTTTTTGGAAAAACAAAAGGAGTTTTTTGAGAACAGTGGGAAGAACAGTCACTAAAATATATTTGACTGACAGATATATTTTGAGTGGTTTAAAAATGATAATAAGCCCCCAGTAATGCCTGGTCCTGTACTGAATCCTTTATAGAGCACCTCAGGTAGAGTCCCTGCCATCTGGAATCTTAAATGTGATGTCAACGATAGTGTCAAGAATAAACTATAACTAATACATGGATTTATGCCATTTGTGACAAAGTGTTGGAAAGTGATGAAGCAAAGTATTGCCTCTGATGCAGGTGAACAGTGCAGAGAAAGGAGCTAGGAAATACAGTACCGTGCCTTCTTCTGAATGTTTGGGAAAGGCTCATGGAACAATGGAGTGTCCAGAAGTCATTCAATGGAGAGACAGGGAGATTTGGAAGTCTTAGAAGACTGTTGGAAGCAAAAGGGGCAGACTGTGAAGTCACAGAATCAGAATCCTAGAGTAAACGCAAGTCAGCGGCCACTGGGTGAGGCATGAATGAAAGACCTCCAGAGTGGAAGGTGGAGGACTGGGAGGAACTTTTCAGTAAACCATTCAAAATACAAGCAGTATCTAGGCTCTGGTACTTTTAGTGTCCTTCTTGGGTAGAGGGAACAAATATAAACAGCACCGAAGAGGAGGAATACCCAGACTTTGGTCAATTGCTGCATTTAAAAGCCAGAACAGAGTGAATACAAGTTAAAGTAATGATCACATAGTAAATGTAGAAAAAAAGAAAAGGGTGTTTTCCACATTTATATTGATAAACCATATATAATTAGAAATAGTATTAATAAGATGTGGAGCTTAGTTAAGACTTCATAATGTTTCAAAGATACGTGTTTACAATACAGAGAGTAGATACTGGTGAGCTGACTCCTGGTTGACCCTTTTCAGTGCTGGAGAGGCCTTGAGTAAAGGCCACAGGATAAAGATGGCAAAGCAGAAAGAGGATCCGGCTAAGACTCAGGCGAAGGAGGTGCAGGTGCAAAATTTGGCAATGTACAATAAATACATTCAAGTACCTATTTCATCAAAAATTTTCCTGAGCAAGAAAACAATTTTCAACAGCCCACAGAGCAGCCCACTTACTAGAACATTGTTCACTGCAACAAACCTTTCTCACAAAATAAATCTATGTTTAATATTCCCTTGGATTTACTATAATTGGATTTGACCTACAATAACAAAGCAGAAAGGACAAAGAAAATGGGAATTATGTTTGTAGTGTTGGTCTGTGAGCTATCCAGAAATTCGCAGCAATAAATCCAGCCACTTGCAGATTTCCCTGATTGAAAATTATTCGTATCATTCATGTTTTTTTTTCCTCTTCCAAGTGCTGACCTTTGATTCTGAAAGAGGTGGGAAGTTTGATCAGTTTCCTTGCTACTTAAAAGTACCAATAAAGGATTTCATTGGGGAGAAGATTAGAAATTAGGTGAGGTTTCAGACTTATCTATATATTTCATATAACCAAGGTTTCCCAGTTTTTCATTGATGATCAAAAGTTGCCTGGATGTTAATGTTTGGAGTTAAGGCAGTTCTGGCTATCGATTGGAATCATAAGATTTTCTTGAGGTTTCACTCTAATTTTTTTCCATCCTCGCAGGTGGTGCTTGGCACTTTTCTTTCAATGTAAAATTCTATCCACCAGACCCTGCCCAGCTATCTGAAGATATCACCAGGTATTTGAAAGTTGGCTATGCAAAAGACAAGCGTTATTGGGAGAGTTGTGCTTCTCTTAAATGCCCCAGAGAGGAGTGTGCTTACATCTGGTAGCCTTACAATCAGCCATGCTCAAATGGCAAACAAAAGGCAAATGAACGAGACTAAACATCTGATGAGAAGATTTGCCAAATCCTATATTTTCACAGTTGAATCTTTGGTGCCAGGCTGATATTCCCTCTGCCTGACCCTGGTGGGAAAACATGCAGAATTGAGATACTATCATCCACCCACGATAGTCAAATTGGATGGGAGTTAGCCTTGTATGATACAGCACTTCTTAGTTTTTCTGCTTTAATACTTAGAGTAAAAATGTCCTTGGATGCTTATGCTTTTTATATAACCAACACATATGCACATAAATTTGAATGTTTACTTTCTACATCTTGTGTAAAGGAAAATGATTGTTTTCTAGAAAGAAGATATTAAGAAAGGAATCGAACATAAAAATATTTCCGTTTGGTAACTGAGTTGAGTGTGAAAAAGGATCTCATTATAAAGCTGTACTGGATGTCTTAGTCTGGGCTGCTATAACAAAATACCACAAACTGGGTGGTTAATAAACAATAGAAACTTATTTCTCACTGTTCTGGAGACTGGGAATTTGAGATCAGGGTGCCCGCAGGTCAGGTCCTGGTGAGGATGTGCTTCCAGGTTGCAGGATGCTGACTTCTTACTGTGTCCTCATGTGGTGAAAGGGTGAGGAAGTCTCTCTCCAGCCTTTTTTATGAGGGCACTAATCCCATTCATGAGGGCTCCACCCTAATAGCTTTCCAGAGACCCCCACCTTGTGATCCCATCACCTTAAGGGTAGGATTTGAACATACAGATTTGGAGGGGAAGGGGCAACAGACACTCAGTTCATTGTTCCCAGTGTGCTCTGACCCCCTAGGCTTCTCTACATTCACCTTAGAACCCCTACTCTCTTGCTGAGCTTGGTGTAGTAAGTTTATAACCAGTCAAAGCAATTTTGTGCAGTGTGTGTAGAATTTTCTGCCTAAGCTTTGTATTCTTTTTGGAGGGCTTTACAGAAAAGAGAAATTACTCAAAACAGCTTCAATCACTTGCTACAGTTAAAAATAATTTCACCAGACATATTAAGAGAAGATTAAAAATTAGTTTCAGAGAATTTTTTTAATATTTGCAATAAATCAGATAAAATTTATATAATTTCTTATTTAAAGATACTTTTTAGTTGCTATTGAAGAACAGTTTTATTTTGGCTAATTTGTGGTTATAGAGCCCATATATACCTGGACTTGAAAATGGAGTGCATGATTTCTTTCTATTCACTGGTAATATTTGTAGAGCCTGTTAAATGTTTAAGGATTTTTTCTGTCTGAGTTACATGGAATTTACTTATGTCACCAGCCTAAAATCGTAACTAGAGGGGACCTTAAGACTTTATCATAGTCCTGCTTCCGTAGATGAACAGTTCATTTCTTATCTAAAACATAGCAGGTGTGCTTTGTTCTATTTATATTCTAGGCTGTGATCCGGATTCTTAAAACTCATCAATGTTAACACTTACCTTGAAGTCTTTGGCAGTTAGTAATTTATCTGTAAGTCTTAAAAGCAAAATAATGGAGAAGACAAATCAACATATTTTTATGATACGGCAAAATTATATGGAAAATGTTAATTTCTCCAGTTTAAAACTATTATGGTGACAAGATTCTCAAATTTTAAGGTAGTAATTCTTTATATCTTAGATCGATTTTAAGAAGCTACCTAAATTTTAAAAATGAGAACTGAAAACAGAAGAAATTGTGTTATTATAAAGAAACTACCTAATTAGGAATGCAGGAAATTGAGAGCAAAGTTTATAATGACATAGCTGTTGAGTTACCTGAAATCTATTTTGCTCATATAGGAAGACCTGTCATCTTAATATCATAATGAGACTTCCGTAAGGCTAATTGGGGCCTAATAATTACAGTCATGTCAATTAACAATGAAGATACATTCTGAGAAATGGATCTTTAGATGATCTTATTGTTGTGTGAACATCCCAGGGTGGACTTGCACAAAGCTAAATGGTAGAGCCTACTGTTCATCTAGGTTCTATGACAAAGCCCATTGCTTCTAGGCTACAAACCTGTATAGCATGTGACTGTAGTGAATACTGTAGGAAATTATTACAGAATGGTAAGTATTTGTATATCTAAATATAGAAAACATACAAAAAATACAATATAAAAGATTGTTTTTAATGGTACACTCGTATAGCCTAAGTGTACAGCGTTTGTAATAAAGACCACAGTAGTGTGTGATAACACTGTACACTTAGGCTACCTTCAATTTAGTTTTAAAAATGTCTTTCTTGAATAATACATTAACCTTAGCTTACTTTTTACTTAAAAAAGTAAAAATTACTTTTTGAAAGTAATTTTTAAAGTAAAATTTAAGTAATTTAAGTAAAAATTTAAAGTAAAATTAAGTAATTTAAGTAAAATTACTTTTTACTTAACCTTTTTACTTTTTAAACTTTTTAATTTTTTTAACATTTACCTCTTGTAGTAACACTTCACTTAAAACACACATTGTACAGGTGCACAAAAATATTTTCTTTATATCTTTATTCTGTACATTTTTTTCTATTTTTAAAATTTATAATTTGTTCTTACTTTAAAACTCTTTCTTTAAAAACTTGAGACATAAACAAATATATTATTAGCCTAGGCCTACACAGGGTCAAGATCATCAGTATCACTGTCTCCACCTCCACATCCTGTCCCATTGGGAGGTCTTCAGGGACAGTAACACACGGGAAGCTGTCATCTCCTAGGATAACAATCCCTTCTTCTGATACCTTGTGAAGCTCCTGTCAGAGGCTGTTTTACAGTTAACTTTTTGTTTTTCAAAAGTAGGAGGAGTAAACTCTAAAGTGATGATAAAAAGTATAGCGTAGTGAATACATAAACTAGTATGTACTTACTTGTTATTTTTATCAAGTATTAAGTTTTGCACATGATTGTATGTGCTAGTCTTTTATATGAGTAGGTTTGTTTACACCAGCTCCACCACAAACGTGTTATGACATTAAGATAGCTGTGATGTCACTAGGCAATAGGAATTTTTTAGCTCCGTTATAATGTATATATATATGTAGTCCGCCATTGACTGCAACATAGTTTTGCGGCACATAACTGTATTTAAAAGCATCATTTTTACATTATTCCCCCACCCAACAGTTTCAGGGACTGTCTTGGGAACTGTTCATTTGATTTTAAAAGTTATTTTAAAAGATGTTAGAAGAATATATCTTTACGTTTCTTTTAGACTGTGCTTTATTAATAAACCCCATTTTATTATGAACATTGACTTGCTTCTAGATGCCTTTAAGCACCATCTTTTGTTACCAAGTATTTTTCCCTTCTGTCTAGAACAAATGTGTATGAAGTAAATATCAAAGTATACAGATGCTAGAAAATGTATCTTAGAGAGGTTGTTCTGCAGGGAGAAATTACTTACCACAATTTTTACCAAGCGATCTCCTTTTCCTGTATCCTCATGCTGGCCTTCGTTGTGTTGTGCTTTTGGTTCCTGGAAGGTACTACCTCTGCTTGCAGTTGCGAGATGACATCGTGTCCGGAAGGCTGCCCTGCTCCTTCGTTACCCTGGCCTTGCTGGGCTCCTACACTGTCCAGTCAGAACTTGGAGACTATGACCCAGACGAATGTGGGAGCGATTACATTAGCGAGTTCCGCTTTGCACCAAACCACACAAAAGAACTGGAAGACAAAGTAATCGAGCTGCACAAGAGCCACAGGTTAGAGGCAGAAGCGCCCTAAGTGTGTTCATTTAAGTTGTACCTTGATGGGTGAGTGCCCTGCACACAACCCACCTCTTCCCAGTACTAATTTTAGTTCAATAATGGCGAGACTTGAGCAGAGTGTGGTTCCATGCACGATCAAGTTGTGAGATGGGTAAGCTTTCACTCAGAGCATCCAGGCATTCATTTGTAGTGCTTTCTTGCAAAGCCCTTTTTCTTGTTATTCTTTTCTCCTGTATCTTCTGATATCTTCGCCTCTGATAGGTGAGGGGAACTGCTTCTTATGATATAGCATGGAGCAAAGTGGGAAATTTTACAGCCTAACAGAGAAGGGAAAAGCATCATTGTAACATATTTTTCTTCTCATCAGAGGGATGACGCCGGCAGAAGCAGAGATGCATTTCTTGGAAAATGCCAAAAAATTGTCCATGTATGGGGTAGATTTACATCATGCTAAGGTATGCATTTTTTAAACCCTAGACTTTCTATTTAATGTTATTTAACTCAGTGTTGCTATTACTGTAAACTGGTGGTTTTTACTTCAGCTAATGTGAATGAAACCTTTGAGAATTCAAATCTCTGTTTGTCTTTTAAGCCCTATTCTATGATACAACAAATGGAGCTTTCTGATATTTACCGAAGGGTTTGCTCTTTGTGGCTCACACTTGCATTACTCCTGGGCTCAGCCTTCTGAAAGCCTGTGATAGGCAAAGCCTCTGATTGCCTTTTGATACAGTTAGAAACCTACCGTGACATAACAAGCTCTTAGTTCACCCTGCCTCCCCCTCACTGTCATATTCCCCACTCTGTGCTGTCACATGCCCTTTGCTCCCATCAGACTCCGTTTCTGCCCTTTCTCTATGCCTATTTCTGGACTATCCTCCTCTTTCCTGTCTATGTGTCCAAACCTAGCCTATTGTCCAAGACTCAAGTGTCACATCTGTTATGGGCCCTACCTGGACACATACCAGGCAGTCAGTAAATTCATATAGAACTTAAGAAGTCTACCTCCAAAGTTTAGGTACTCCAACAAATAACCAGAACTCTGTAATAAGATTGTTGTTTTAAAGTTCACCCACAGTAAGGTTTGCCTCTATGACTGGTGACTGATGAGATGTTAAAGGTGTATCTTGAAAACAGAGTCTTAGGAAGAAAGAATTTGGATTGAGATGGTAGTGGGGTTACAGTTGTGAAGATGCACAGAGCAGCTTTGACTCTGTGTCATGCTTATTCTGGAATCTCTGTACTTTTCAGTAGTGATAGAATGAATGTAGGACTACTAGTCTTTTTAAACAGTCCAGAATAAAAGTCCTGTGGAAACACAGGGAAGCTTTTATGAAAACTTTTGTTATCACAACATATAAAATTTGTTAGGATGATAGGTTTGGATTCTGATACATTAGCCGTGTTAAAAAGGTCAATGTTAAAGGTCAGAGGTCATTTCTTCTGATTCGGTCCAACAGGATGACATTGTTCCTGTTTAAGGATGTGTGTTTGACCTTGATGGACAGAGTTAATTACCAGTTTTATGGTCTGAGACTCACAAAACGTCCAGTTACAGGTTTCCAGGCAAATGAGTGTCTTATACAGTCAGGCTTAGGGACTGGAAATGAAGAGAATTTCAGCTGGCTCTGTTCAAGGAAACACCTCAGCACCCCTGTGGACCCACGGCAGGGAGGTCTGTGATCTATAGGTTCTGTTAATACCGGAAGTTGGGCTACACTTTGGTTTGGAAAGCAAGATTAATCCACAGGGATTTGGGGAAGAGAACAGTGGCCCTTGAATCTGTGCGGGTTTGATTGGTTTTGCTTCGGATCACTCTGCACATCGGGCAAAATGAGCTCTCCAAGGCCCAAGCGCTAGCAGAATCTCTGTGTCTTGGCAGAGGCTCACACCAGGGATGTGCTGTTATGTTGAATGTCAAGCTCTTTGACATTTGTGTGTAATTACAACAACAGGTGTGGCTCTGTGTACTTGCCGGTTCATTATTACATTTTTTCACTTATTTTGCACTCAGATAACAAAGATGTTTTCTATTGTATGCCAGGTATAAGGTAGAGTGAGAATTTCAAAAGAAAAATAAGAGCAGACGTGAAGATTTTTAAATTTCTCTTAGTGTTTTCCCCTAAGGGGCTAAAAGATAAGGAAACCAGAAGGAAATGAAGGAAGCCTGAGAATTTGAATCTGAAGCTATTTTTGAGTTACTTCGATTCATTTACTGCCCAGAAAATAAATAAATAAAGATTAGGGTGTACATTTCAGGAAGTGCACCTCAGGATGTGTCAGTGTTTCTATCAGTAAAAATAAAATCACTTAACATTGCTATAGCTATAGAATTAAAATAGAGAGCTGCCTTTTCATTTAATAATGTGATTTGAAATTATGCCAATTAAAAAGAAAGAGAAGGAAGTGCAAATGCAGCATTATAGGAATTTATCTGAATATTAAGTATAACAGATAATTCAGTTATAGACTCCATTTTCGCATGCAGCCACACTCCATCATTTGAAGAAGAAAATTTACTGAAACAAATTGGAGCTAATTTCCAGTTATGAGCGAGATGCCTCGCTTCTGTTGATGGTGTGAAAGACTCTGAGCTTTATTATCCATTTAAAAATGCTGAGCTGGAATCCTGTATGAAGAATAAATACCCACTTTAGACAGAGGTCCCATGTTTTGAAAAGCCTATTCTAAATGCTTTGTTTTTTTCCTTGTACATCCGTCTTTGTTTGTCACTTAATGTGCCTCTAGATAGACTTTGTCAGAGTCATTCATTTTATGTAAGATTCTGAAATGTAGATATAAGTCCATATAGGATATCCTACAGAGCAGGAGATACTGAAGGATGGCAAAGTTCAAACAGTGATATTGAATTAAAAAAATCGCATGCCTCTTTATTTTCATGATGACTGAGACTATTGAGGTATACCCCAGTGCTCCTCGCAAAAGGGAGTACACGTGTTTATTGATGGTGAAATGCACATGTCCTCAAGAAATACTATTGTCATAACTTTTAAAAGCAAATATTTCTCAGACCCAGCAAGGTGGCTCACACCTGTAATCCTAGCACTCTGAGACAGATGGATTGCTTAAGCCCAGGAGTTCGAGACCAGCCTGTGCAATGTAGCAATAGCCAATTTCTACAAAAAAAAAAAAAAAAAAAAAAAAAAAAAAAACCAAGTGTGGTAGCACATGCCTGTCGTTTTAGCTACTTAGGAGGCTGAGGCAGGAGGGTCGCTTGAGCCCCTAGAGGTGGAGGTTGCATTGAGCCAAGATATCACCACTATGCTCCAGCCTGGGCGACAGAGGAAGACGCTGTCTCAAAAAAAAAAAAAATTTCTCAAACTAATCTTAATACTGTGGACTGTGGCAGAAAATTTGAGAAGAAAAGTATAGTTTTTGTTGCCATGCAATTAATGAAATGGAGACTTGCATTCAATTTAACACTGCAGTTGTTTCTGCCATTTTTATTTTTCATTCATCTTTCTTTCAACAAACATGTAATGGCTAATGCTTGCAAGGTGGGCAGTGTGCTGGCCATAAGATTACGAAGAAACAGAGCTCCTGCTCTCCATCAGCTTTCGTCTCCAGGAGAAGGAAGACAAGTGGTAGTTTATTTCAGTGCCATTTGCTAAGGGTGTACTAGAGATAACAGATTGATTTGGGGACGCAGAGAAGAATGTTTGGAAGAGGACAAGAAGAGGAGGCATCAGAGCCTTCTTCATCTTCCTCATGAAGGAAGCTACTGTTTTCTTAAAATTTAAAGAACTAACAGATGATTTAACATTTTTATTAAAAGTTTTATTGTTATCTGATTGTGGAAAAGGTTTTGAATGTCCATTCCCTCAGTAGGTTGAAAGTACACTTCCTAAAATCGTGTTCTGTAGTTACCAAAAAGAAAGTGAGTCCAAGAGCAGATATTCCGGTAGTCCTTTCTCATGTCTGTGCTCTGCCGATGGCGTGAGGTTGTCACCTCTGAGTGATGGTGCAGACAGATTGGCTGGTTCTGAAGGATCAGTAATACCAGCTGTGTGTCAGCATCAGGTTATAGCTCTTTAAATCACTCTTTCAAATTAAAGTCCTAGATAAACGGTGGGCAGTTTCCAGCCTTTGAATTCTCCTCAAATTTTATTATATTGTAATATCCTGCCATCAAATATTTCCACTCCTGCAGAGTAATTCAGTATGTCATGGAGTGATATGTTTCCAAGATAAAATATTTCATTTTAAACTAATTATACTTCATTTGCAAACTTACATTTCCCTGAGATGGACTAATATATGTATCTCTGATTCTGGAAATTTCCATCTTCTGCCTTGCGTTGACAGGACTGAGGAAGTGAATTTCCACAATGTAGATGTGTTAGTCTCCTTTTCCAATTCTTCTATTTTCCCCTCTGCTCTGCCAGTGTTGCAGGATACCTCAAAGCTGAAGACATCCCTATGGGTTATGTAACAGCAGATCTGGGCATAGCTTCCAGTGGGTGGTGAGCTCATGACCCTTCCTGTCCCCTGTTTTCAACAAGTAGTGGGACCAGGGGTGGACTCTGATTTCACATACAATCCTGCCTGTGTCCTGTCTTTTTCCTTCATTCACGTCCACCATAGATGTTCCTTTTACCCTGACTTAAATGGAATACAGCATGGGAAAAGACTGTATGTAGTACATCTCCTAAGCTTGATACAACATCTCTGATGAGCTCTGACATCACACATCCCTAGGAAATTATCTAAACATAAAATGTGCAAATAGCAAAAGCAAGTTGCAGTTCTAGTATGATCTCACATTTGTTTTTTTTAATTATGCACATATTTAAAATATATTTATATATGTGAGCCATATTGCTAAGTGTGATTACCAGTGGGCAGTGTGTTTGTGTGGGGGGAAGGGCAATTGTTGGGGGAAATACATTCATACATTTTTTATTCATTCGTACTTTAAAAAAAAAAATTTCATATTTAAATTTTACTCTGACAATAATGGTATATATAGAAGACTGGGACTGTTTTTAAAGGAACAACAACCAAAACCCTCATAGGAAAAGACAGGGTCCATCTTGTTACCTACCATACGTGTTGATTAAGAGTGTTGCCTCTGGAGCTAGGCTGTGTTCAGCTGAGACTCTGTACCTGTTTTCTCATCGGTAAAATGGGAATGATAATGGCAACCATCTCAATCACAGTGAAGACTAATCAAGTTAATATATGTAAAGCAGAGCAGTGCCTGGCAATTGATAAGTGAGATGTGGCTACTATTATTACTGTTATTAACATACCCTCATTGACTGGGCCCTCTTGGTGTGCAGCATTTGCCTTGTAAGTCTGAGACACCTAGGAGAGCAGATTTTACTCTTAACAAACCTCTCCGTAGTGATAAACATCTTCACCGAAGGCTATTGTTTAATGGTAATGTGTTAAAAATGGCTGTATCATTTCGCATATGTAAATCAGCCATTTATAGTTTCTATCATGGATGCTTAAATATGATACCCTGCAGAAAATGAAAATAAGTTAGATACTGATCTGTTGTTTCTTGCTGTAATTTTCCAGGACTCAGAAGGAGTCGAAATTATGTTAGGAGTTTGTGCAAGTGGTCTGTTGATATATCGTGACCGGCTGCGAATAAACAGATTTGCCTGGCCCAAGGTTCTGAAGATTTCATATAAACGGAACAACTTTTACATAAAGATCCGGCCAGGAGAGGTAAGTACACCCACATTTGCATGTGCGTTGGGAGGAAAGATCCCTGATAGCAAGCAAAAAGCTAAATTATCTGCTTATGAGTTCTGAGCATTGTGGGACACAGTGAATTACATCTAAGTGCCTGAGAGAATTTATTGTAGGGTTGTCCAATAAACAGTAATAAATAAAATGTCCTCTTTATTATGTTGTTCCATTATTTCCTACTGCATACATGAATTGAAGGGTTTTTAAAAACATATTTCAATATAAAATCCAGATTCATGAATAATTTTGTGTTTATTTCAAGCAGTGAGGGATAAATCTCTTCCTCCACCTCCTGTTGTTATTTCTTCATGCCCTATTTGTCCTGCAAATCTGATTGTACTTTAAAGTGAACACCTTAGAGGTCATGTATTTCAAGGTACAAGAAAGATTAGAACCAAGGACAATAGTGAGTGTGAATTATGTCAGTGTTCTATAGCTCAGTATATGCTTGCTTTTTTTTTTTTTAATCAGAGAAGCTAACGAAAGAATAGGAATTGTTAACTAGTCCTTACTCCTTGGACAGTAGCCTCCGTAATCAACTTGTGTTTATATCTTCCTTCGTGGCTTGTACCTAATAGTAACACATATCTACTCTTATTTACTTAAGATATAGTTAATAAATACCTCAAATTTCTAATTGATGTGGTTAGATTCTGGCATACTTATATCCCTGAACATTTTCTGATATAATATAGAGTGAGCTTGTATTTTCAAAATCTACTTCTCCACTGGAGTTTCTTGATGGAAAATGCAATTTTTAAAAAATCAGAATATCAGCTAGGCATAGTGGCTCATGCCTGTAATGCCAGCACTTTGGGAGGCCAAGAGTGGGAGAATTGCCTGGGCCCAGGGCTTTAAGGCTGCAGTGAGCTATTATCACACCACTGTACCCCAGCCTGGGTGACAGAGCAAAGACCCTGTCTCAAAAACAACAAAAAATTGAAGTATAAACATGTAATTATGTTTAATCTGAATATAACTTCCTATCTATGGTGACTGAAATAATCTGTAAGCTTTTTATGTAAATACCTAAAATTACAGTGTTTTAAAAATATTTCCTAAAGATTATATGTTAAATTTATAGCCAATAGATAGTCATTTGACTTCTTTGAACATTTGTTAAGTGAGCATCTATTTATTGTCAGACATTAGAAATAGAAAGACAAATATGGCCTTGTTCCTTGTTAAGGGATTTTCTATTTAGCAGAAAAACGGACTCATATACTTTGATTGTAACAGCATGATGCAAATGAGATGATATTCTATAGACATGGAGTAAGCATAGTACAGGCATTGATCGACTTACCACCTATGCAACTTACGACCATTCGACTTTACGACCACAATCGCTAGCCACGACTGCTCCGCGTCTGGCAGCGCAAACATTGCCCAGCTGGGCGTACGACAGTGCGGACCAGCTTCCGGCAGCACTACCATCTCCACGTGCACCATTTCAACTGTACATATAGACTACTCAACTTACGACCAAATCGTGTTACGACCGGACCGCGGTCCCGACCATGGTCGTAAGTCGAGCACTAGCTGTATTATGAGAGGCCAGAGGGGAAAGCTAGAGAAATGAATCAGTAGACAGTAGTGAGTCATGGGAGGTTTTAAATCAGGATGTGACACGAGTGATAGATTTCTTAATGAAATTCAACTCTTAGAAACATGATGTGATAAGACCTAAATTAGAGCAGAGGCTGTGGGAATAGAATGGAGGCAACAAATTCAAGAGAGAAGTTTCAGAGGCAGAAGCAGCAGGTCTTAGAGACAGGATGGCGGAAGGAATTAAAAGAGATAAGAGTCCAGGATAATCAAAGGTTTTTGGTTTGCATGATTGAAGCCAATGGAGATGATATTAAGCAGGAGGGAAAAGGGTGAAATTTTCAGAAAAGCAATTGAAATCCCTTTGGGACAGATTTTCAGGGGGTGATTCTTGCATAGGAAGGAATTGAACAGAGTTATCAACTGTGAATATTTTATTCAGAGTCTTATACATGGAATAAATTACTCAAAGAGCAAGGCAAGTTATAGAAAGAAAAGGCCCTAAAACTAGAACTCTGGATAATACCACTATTTGAGAAAGAGCCAAGGAAATGAAGAAATGACAGCCAGAGAAATAAAAGAAGAAACATAGACTGATAGATGACCAGGAGATGAGTTTCAGAGGAAAGTGGTTAGCTAGCAGTACCGTATGTTACGGAAAGGGCATGCAGGATGCGAACTAATAAAAGTGTTTTGAGCTTGACAGTCAGGCCCCATGATGACATTTTAGAGTTCAGAAAGGTATGAGGAGCGTCTTCCAGGACGCGGTGAAGTCAGGAGTGAATGGCAGAGGCAGCAGGTAGTGGCTTCTCCTTCCAGAAGTTTAACAGTGAGGAGTGAGACAGGGTTGTGCTGTTGTCAGAGGCAGGCTCAGAGAAAGCTGGTTTTTCACTCCTCTTCCCTCTGGTTTTATGATCCTATTTTGAGCCTGAGAAGAGTGAGAAGAAATTATTGGGGATGCACAGGCTCTGAAGAGATTGAAAGAAATTGATAGAGAAATAGATATTAATTCAGGTAGCCTAGAAACCTGCATCATCCTAGCCTACAGAGGTTAGCAGAGACTCCTCCCAGCTTCTTGCAGCAGAGTGCAAGCTGACTCTTCCTTATAACCACTGGCATTGGCATAATATGTGCATATGAGATGCAGGATGAATAAATGGATGATGGTTTAGTCATGAGCCACACTATGTCTGTCTTGACTGGGTCCCTTGGACAGTAGTGATGTTTACAAACACCACTGCATGTGAACATCCAGAGTGAATAAGTTGGGAAAGACAGTTGCAGTTGGAGCAATTGTGATGTATTTCCCACTTCCCCTAATCATCCTCAGCAAACAAGAAATAGAGGTCAAGCCTGATTGTATCTCACATGCTGTGCATTTGACCCCTCATCTTGGTTCTTTGCCACATAAATTATTTTTACTATTGATTATAGCAGTAGTTCGGTTGTTTGCTCTTTTGGAAAGCCTTTGCTGTTTAAGTTGTTTGCCCTCTGGTGGTCTGATATGTACCTTCTTCAGAATATGAAAACTTGCACGCCTGCAATAATAAAGTATAATATGCAGGAAATGAGATGAGTATTTAACCTCAAAAAATCAAATGGCTGATAAAGCATCATCTGAAATGTACATGCTGAAAAATATGAAAGTATGTTCCCTCAATCTGTGGTCTTAGGTATGATATAGAGAAACATTAGCATCTAAAATGATAATCCATAATGGAATACACAAATAAAATCAGCAATCTCTGATACCAAGTCATCAACTACCTAAGAAATATATATATTTCCTGACCAGATATTTGAAGAAAAATGTCATTTCTAAGAATACTGTAGACTATCTGTAAACATTTTGTTCATTTCTGTACCTTCCAGTTGAAGTCATTGTGTCATTGAGAAACCATGAAAAGTTTAAAAGTGGTATCAGGCAAAATTGATTTCTGGAAGAAATCCAAAAAATCCTTTTTGTGTTTAGTTTTCAGTTGTATCATAAGATACACACTTATTCAAGACATTTTACTGTATACATAATATGGCTGTTTATACCTGCAGCATTTTAAAGACCCAGCTTTTTAAATCAGTGAATGTATATAGAATGAATTATGCATATAGCAATTGATCTAGTTAGTAAATTTTTAAAATTCTGGTGGCATTATGATTTTGTAAGTTATTTACAGGGCTTCTGTTATTCATAATTTTAAACTTTACTCTTCAATGTATTTTTTTTTAATTTAGTTTGAACAATTTGAAAGCACCATTGGGTTTAAGCTGCCAAACCATCGAGCTGCCAAGCGTTTGTGGAAAGTTTGTGTTGAGCATCATACGTTTTTCAGGTAGGAAGAGATTATTTTGTTTTTTCCCTAAGGAATAATTATAATCACTTATACTGAAAAAGATTATCAGGAAGAGAAATATGGAATTTTATCCTCACTATTCCTTCAAGTTCGTTCTCACCATATTTCTTGATGAGAAATCCTAACAGAACTAGAAAAAGACTAAGTTTGAAGGATTTTCCTTAATTTGTCAAGTACTTACATGTCCCACCTCCCCCACTTCTTTAGTGTCTTTACATTGTTTTTAGAGTGTCCACTTCAAATAGCCAATCCATTCCTTACTATTTCAATTCCTTACAATTTCAGTGATTGCTCAATATCCTCTCTTTACCTACATGCACATAGTATGAGACCCATCAATAGACATCCAATAGCAAATTATCACTCTTCTTCACTAATATCGCCCATTTAGTTGCTGTTTGGGCTTACAGAACCATAGACTGTCCACTTTGCATGGAATGTTAAAAGTTCCTCTAGTTTAGTACAACCCCAATTTGCATATATCCTCTCTACAACATCCCTGGTTGATGTATATCATGTGCATTTTTTAAATGAAATCAGATTTATTTAACTGCAAGTTATGTGTTAAACCTTTAGCATACAAAACACATGACCTCGCAGAATATCAAGTTTAAAAAGCACTCTCAATATTGGTCTTAATAGTCTTTCTGCTGTTTTTCTGTATTGTCTTTAGACTGTTGTTACCAGAAGCACCTCCCAAGAAATTCCTAACCTTGGGTTCCAAGTTTCGTTACAGTGGCAGGACACAAGCGCAAACGAGAAGAGCCAGTGCGTTGATAGATCGCCCAGCGCCTTACTTTGAACGCTCGTCCAGCAAACGTTATACCATGTCTCGCAGCTTGGATGGAGGTAGGCATCACTTACTGGCCCTTAATAACCCTAACAGCTACCCCCAAAAATGTATGAAACTATCATGAGCTTTCAATAAGCATAGATCTTCCTGGATATTGTACATTGGAAAGCAGTTGTTGCTCATTGGCTGAATGGCAGATTTTTAAGGCCCCCCCCAGTGAAATAAAAGTGGCTTTGTCAGTCTAACATCTGCAGGTTTATGTAAAATAACATAAAATAATGGCACTCAGGGAATGAAGAAAATAGCTTTCATAAGCTGACACCCTGAATTTGGAAAAAGATGCTCTCATTCTAAATATAGTAGTCACATACTCTGTGATTTGATTTCCTTGCCGACAGGTCTTAAAGGATTAGTAGGTTTAAGACTATTTGTTTCATAAATCTGTAAGTTAAATTTATTTGTCTCTAAAAAATTTTATGAATAAAATGTGACCTTTATCAATCAGTTGATAATAGCTGGTAGAAAGGACGGTATGCAAATGACAGAGCAAAGGGCTGTAAGTTAAATTCTCCTGGTTGTGCTAATTACTGCTCCAGATGGGCTGGGAGAACAGTGCTGTGTGGGGGCTCTGAACTGCCAAGTCGAATTAGTCAAATGGAGAGATGATCACTCAAACAACCTTTGTCGGGGATAACACAACAGTGAATTTTTAGTAGGGTTTTGTTTTATCAAACGGTTTCTTGATTGCTCTCTGGAGTAATATGGAGGCACGCTTTCTGCTGCAAGGCGTGCCCACTGTAGCAGTACCTGGGGACTGAGTCATGTCTGGGTCTGCCATTTAGAGCACCTGGAGATTCACTGTTTTTAATAGAAGATCTTAACCTGTGCAAATAGAAAGAATGAAAAGTTTCTGGTGTGCACGTACAATTTAAATAATAAGGAAAAACATAATTTAAAATAAACAAAAGTTACAAGTGCCTAGGACCATCTCACTTCCTACCTTTTTTGCCACTGTTCCCCTGAGAAGCTCTGCCTTCCCCATTTCACTATCCAGGTGATTGATGGGAAGAGGTGCTCCTTGAATCTCCCAACTAAAAACAACCATCTTTTTCTAAAGGAATACTTTATGAACAGTTTATAGAAGAAATCAAAATAGCATTATTAGTGCTATGTTATGTATGCCACTGGTGAGGTGGGAACTGTACTCATGCAGCATTGTTAAATCCAGACTGAAGTCCAGGCTCCGCTGCCCTCTGTCTCTGTGATGGTTGGCAAATGATTTCAACTCTCCAGGTCTGTTTTAGTCATCTGTGTAATGGGAATAAGGCCACCTTTGACAAGGCTGTTGTGAAAAGCAAGATATATGTGAAAGCACTCTTGTTACGTAGGCAATTATCTCAATAATCATACTGATAATTACTCTTTTTTCACATTCTTAAATATTTCAGTAGCTTTGAGGATACAAGTGGTTTTTGGCTACAAGGATGAATTGTGTAGTGGTAAAGTCTGAGATTTTACTGCACCTGTCACCTTAGTAGTGTACATTGTACCCAATATGTCGTTTTTTAAAATCCCTCACCCCTCTCCCACTCTCTGCCTTGAGTCTCCAGTGTCCATTATATTTCTCTACATACCTCTGCATACCCATAGCTTAGTTCCCACTTACAAATGAGAACATATGGTATTTGACTTTTCATTCCTGAATTACTTCATGTAGAATAATGACCTTCTGCTCCATGCAAGTCACTGCAAAAATACATGATTTCATTCATTTTTATGACTGAGTAGTATTCCATGGTGTATATATTTTCTGCATTTTATACTGATAATTATTCTTACAGGCTTTTGTGAGTTAGCCTAGGAAGTTATTACCATTGTGTGTCTTCTGAGAGTTTCTGGAATACCAAACTTAGAGCCAGCCCTTTTGAGTACGATAGTTATCAGGACCGTTTCGAGTTGAATTAAGATATTGAAATACCCCTGTTAACATTGAAGCTTTTCTTTCTGGTTTGTCCTATTGACACTTCTTTTTCCTTTAGAACGTCTCTATTACCTATTTCTATATGTTATTGGTATTTGTGGAACTTTGTAGAATCGCACTTTTTTTTTCCTGAATATCATCCACTTTGTTCAGTGATGTGCACCCCAGGGAACACATTTGTTGTGAATGTTGTTTGCCTATGACCTTTTGTGTGATGATGACTGCAGAGAAGACAGAAGACAATTGTGAAATCAATATAGTAATGTCATGCTGTCTCTTTCTCCCTGCCCAAAAGTGACGTTAGTATGTGTTGTCTCTCACTCTTTGTGGTCCTGCTAGCTCTAGTATGTTTTCCGCTGCTATTGAGCTGGGTGGCACAGCTGCATGTTGCAACATAAACTGCTTTTTTGCAGGTTGCATCTTGCAGAGCATGGCCTAACTGGTCCATTAGGAAACTGTGTTTCATATGAGCTTTTTCAACAGTATAAAGAGATATAAAATATCTTAGTGAAGATATTTTAGTGACATAATTTAGCTATCAAAAAGATTTCAGAGAGAATTTCATTTCAGAATCCTTTCTTTTATTTACAATTTAAAATTCCTAAAATAATAATGTAGATTATATTTTGTCTGTGTTTAATGTGTATTTGAAAAGCAACATTTGTAAGTTTTAATAAATTTTATATCTAAAAATAATGAATACTAAATTTTAAAATTTAACTCAGTTAAGCATCTTTTCACTAAGACATTTTAGCTGGGATGAAAGGTTATGTCTCACTCTCTTATGTTTGCATGTTTTGCATTTGCATGAATTTCATTTAGCAACATTTGTCGTGTTTTCCCAAAATATTAGAGATGAATAAATGTATATGCATATTATGGTAGTCTGTTTAAAATGCAGTAGAAATGAAAACATTTCTGTAATTTAGATGAATGGAATTGCCATCTGAATTTTATAATCTCTACCAAGATGGTTAATTTTTATTATTACTCATGGAGCTTTTATATTGTAAGAATGATAGGTTTTCAACATTAATAATAATAATATGAAAACCAATCCAGTGCTCCTTGGTGAATGACACTTCCAAAGAGCCAAGTGTATGAGAGCAATTGTGTACTGCAGAGACTGCTGTTAGGTGTGGAGTTGGCCACTACGAGACGGGTACCAGTGCCAGCCTGTGACTCCAGGGAATAACAGGCCTAGTGGCAGCTTAGCCTCGTGACCCTCCACTCACCCCCACCCTTACACACATCCTCGCCAGAGAGCCTGAGGGTGGATGAAATTTTAAGGCATGAGCATTTCAAGAATTTTAAAGCACTAATATTACAGGAAATACGGGAAGGTCATGCTTCCATGAAGGTCCCTGCAGCACTGATTTGTTTTTTCAAAACTAAGCTGGTATTTTGTGATGGTATTTTTTTGGTGGTGTTCATCTGTCTTCTGACTTAACTATTTTGGATTTTATTTCCTCAATTGTATTTGCTTTTAGCATCAGTGAATGAAAACCATGAAATATACATGAAGGATTCTATGTCTGCTGCAGAGGTTGGTACTGGCCAGTACGCCACAACAAAAGGCATCTCTCAGACCAACTTGATCACCACTGTGACTCCGGAGAAGAAGGCCGAGGAGGAGCGAGACGAGGAAGAGGATAAACGGAGGAAGGGGGAAGAAGTCACGCCCGTCTCGGCCATCCGGCACGAGGGAAAGGTATAGCTCCCAGGCTGCCAGCTAGAGCTTGCTCCAGCTTTTAAGAATGACTAAATGATGAGGCTGTAAACTAGGAATGTGCTCAGATTTAGGGTAAATCATATGTCAGCTCTGGTCACATTCATATGTCATTTTTTAAATTATGATTCCTTTTTCAACATTTTCCTCTGAAAGACTCATTCGTAGCTCTTTGGGAAAATTTTTATTTTAACAACTTGTGTGCTATGTAAGACTTTCAATAGCTGTCCTGTATGTGTATCTTAAAATACTTTTGGTGGCGTACTACACTTTTCTGTTTGGGCTCACATTTCAGAACTGTCAGTAAAGCTGTTTTCTTTGTTTCTGGCCCTATTCTCCTACCCAAGTACAGCATATTTTCTAGATATCCAATTATCATATTGCCATTCTTCTGACTATAAGTACATGGAGTGACCACAGCCTGTATATTTATACTTACAATCTAATCAGCAGAGTAGTGACCAGCCATGTTTTGAAAAGGTATCTCAAGGCAGAAAGTTGCAACAGAAGATAAAAAGTGAATTTGGCAGCACAGTTTCTTCTTTCAGTGTGTCATTCATTAAACTTTGTAACATCGTTTCACCACAAACTAAATACCTTTTTTAACATAATTTTTAAACACTATGTTTATTTCTTGTGGTCCAGCACTATAAAACAACTTTTCAGAAAAATTATTTAAAAGTGAAAAAACACTTCAGGAGGTTTATACCTAATAATAATGGAAAAACAGTGTACAGAGCGTAGAGTAAGTAGAAATAGAATGAAAATGCTTTAACAACCCATGGGCTATCCTAAAACTTGAGTAAATTTGATTCACAAGTGCTCCTTTGTGTATAGGCTCTTCCAATGGAAATGGAGAATCACTAGCTCAGATTCTATGGAAAGTGTTCTTTTTGACAAGAATTTAGCAGTGACATCTTAATATAGACAAATAATTTTGACCCAATCCATCACCTTTTATTTTTTAAGATAAGATCATTTATTTGGCAAACACAAAGATAAGTACAGAGTTGGAAATCCAATGGCAGGGATATTTCGATAACTTTTGCTGTTAAAATGTGCTTCGTTCTAAATTTTGTTTTTACACTCTTCCTGTCTGTTTAGTCGAGGAAGGCTTTAAAGAGAACAGAAAATAAGATAATCCACCCAACAAATATGTGGTTCTTCCACTTAGTTATCCTAACAGTTTGTAAAATTGCCATGCCAACATGTGACTGCCATGGTTCTATAAATATGAAGAAGTGACACATCAAAGTAAATGATTTCAGTTTTGCTCCCATGATAAGGGAAGGCATTTTCACTTTATTTAATTTTAAAAGACCACCAGTTTGTTCATGTAAAATGTAGCACTAAGTTGTCCTCCCTTGCTGCCATTTGTGACATGGAAAAATAAAGGACACTGCCAGCCTCATAGCCTGAGTCTCTGAGAAGCGAGTACTCTGGGCAGAATGTCTTCAGGAAGTCTGTAGCTGAAATCTGGTGCTGGTATAGTTGTGGGCTGGCTTGGTTTCCCCAGTGCAAAGCTGTCTTTTAAAAATGACTTTAATAATCAGCATGAAAGGTTAAACCTTAATGTTATCTTCTATCTTCACAAAGTAACATAGAGGGTACTTATTGTTCAACCAAAATGAAAGTGTATTACTGAAAATAGCTCTTGAAAGGCTGGTTCCCTAGGTTGCCTGGGAAGGAGGCACGGGATCCCCCGAGTCATGGACCACCTCACCTCCATGCTGGAGGACAGTTGTCTTCATGCAGAAGTTAGCCTGTAGCACCTACATTATTCTTAGTTGAATGAGATTTGTGCAGGTTCCTGTTTAAAGGGCAGTGTTTAATGTCAAAAGTGAGTGTGTGGGAAAAGACATACTTGTCTCATAGTAAAAATAGACCCCTCAAATGGCGAAAGCCTATGATTTTGTGTTTTCTTTCCCTCATGCCTCAGATGTAATTTTATTTGTACATTTTCTTTCTGCCTGTTGCTATATATACCACTTCTCCCCAAGTCAGGATTGGATAACCATACCAGGCAGGCTGGGTAATTTCTATGCTGTCAGATCAATGGGCAAAACACACACACACACACACACACACGCACGCATGCAGTGATAAAGACAGCAGCAGGAGTCTAATCACCTGTAGGGTTGGACTTCCTGGCCCTCAGCAGCTCCTGTCCCATCCCAGATCCTGCTTGAGGCTTGCGTGCTTTCCTTCCTCCCCTTCTTGTCAGGGAGCCCCTCCACCACTTGCAGAAGAAACTGGCCATGGTGGTCCTGGAGACTTCCAGGACCCAGAGAGGAGGGGAAGTAGATTCACTTTCCCCATAAAATCTTGAGCTCACCAGAGGAGCACTTGCAGGAAAGTCTGCATTCATCATTGTATTAAGGACTCAAAGATCTAAACATGCCCTTTATCTGCTAAGAAAAATCAGAAGGCTGGGGAATGATATTTTTCTATTATTATGCGTCATAAATAATAGAAAGTAAACCCTCGCAAAGCATATTACAAGAAAACACATTGTTTTTGCTAGTTAGCTTGTTGAAACCACTTGAAGTTCTACTGACATCTTAAATAAAGGAGCCAAAATGGAGTTTTCAAGGGAACTTCAGTTCTTTGTGAGGAGACAGATATTCAGGAATGCTAAGTGTCGAATCCTTGATTCTAACTACTTATCAGATAGGAGTGGGGCCAGAAACTTCTTGATTTGGAATATAAACTCCTTGTTTTTCATGTAATTGAATAACCAAGGAAAGGATTAATGCTAGAGATTTTTTTTTTAATCAAAGTCCAGATTGGATTTCATCTTCATTTTTAATCCAGCTGAACTGTAGTAACAGCTCTGCTACCTGGAGTTCAGGAGAAAGTTATTGAAAGTCTTGATTTTAAGTTATCAGATTTATTTATGTTTGCTCCCCAAAACCTGAAGCTTTCTAGAGTTGTTGGTCTATAATGAAATTTTTTGATCATGTGAAATGTGCAAACTTTGGGATTTCCCACAAATACCTTCTGTTCTGAAGTTTTAAAGAATTCTACCCTGTATGTGATGGTCTAATGGGAGAAATGTGGCCATTCATGGCAACATTGGCATGCAGCTTGAATACTTTCAAATTCATGAGCAACCCTAGTGCTAAAATTTTTGTTTTACAAGTTTATATTGATACCCAAAAGAAAATTAACTAATTGCAGTTTTCTTTTTGTCCTTTTGCACCTCTGTTTGCTGCTTTCTGTCTCTCTCTGTCTCTTTCACATCAGTCACCTGGGCTTGGCACTGACTCATGTCCCTTGTCACCCCCATCTGCCCATTGTGCCCCCACATCTCCCACAGATCTCCGTAGGAGGTGTAAGGAGAATGACTGCAAACTGCCAGGTTATGAGCCATCCAGAGCTGAGCACATGCCTGGAGAGCCCACCGTGGACTCTGATGGCCCAGGGAGGCCTTACCTAGGGGATCAAGATGTGGCCTTTAGCTACAGACAGCAAACTGGCAAGGGGACCACCCTGTTCTCCTTCTCCTTGCAGCTCCCTGAGTCATTCCCCTCCCTCCTAGACGATGATGGGTACCTCTCTTTCCCCAACCTTTCTGAAACCAACCTCCTGCCCCAGAGCTTGCAGCATTACCTTCCGATCCGCTCACCGTCCCTCGTGCCCTGTTTCCTCTTCATCTTTTTCTTTCTGCTGTCTGCCTCCTTCTCAGTGCCATACGCTCTCACTCTCTCCTTCCCTCTGGCTCTGTGCCTCTGCTACCTGGAGCCCAAGGCGGCCTCCTTGAGCGCCTCCCTAGACAATGACCCGAGTGACAGTTCAGAGGAAGAGGTGTGTACCTCGGCATAGAACACGCCTCCCCTTCGTGTTCCGTGCTTCAGTCCGAAACAGTGTTAGCCGGCTGCTGACATAGTGGTCCTACTTTCAGAGCCTCATTTATTGTCTGTGCCAATATGTTGAGGTTTCTGTGTGTTGGGGAGTCCAACCTGGGTCCCAGGGTTAGGCACAACACCATGTGGATGTAGCAGTCTGAGCCCAACCTGGAATCGTTCTGCTACCCACTGAGTTCTACGTGGGATGAAAGACTCAGCCAGAAGTCAATTTCATATAACCGGTTAGCTGTGTAAAAGATCAGGGCTAAGCTAAAGGTTCTGATCAGTTATTGCTTAATAAAGTAAATCACATATAAGACAGATGAGTAGTTTTCAACTTAATGATAGTCAAGGAGAAGTGGAAGAGTGCATCCCCAGAGGGGATATATCATCATCACCTGGGTAGCTTTCTAAAATTGCAAAGGTATCTCCTCCCTGGAGATCCTAAAATGTACCCACCGCCCTCTGATCATCATTGCCAGATGGTAGATCCCGCATTGTGTTGGGTCAAGACAGTTTAAAGCACCAGACTGATGAGTCATTGGTGAGGGCAGCAACAGGCCCAGAAGCAACTGCATGCAGGGCAGCAGTGTACAGACACAATCAGAAAAAGACAAAACTGAAGTTTTCAAACATTATAAAAACAGGCTGAAATTTCACCAGTGCTAGCAATGTCAGTGCAAATAACATGACAGTGATTCTTTCAACTGCAGCATGAGCCTCAAAATCCGCCCCCATTTTCACAGTGTGGTAAGGCTGGGCCTCTGTGGCTGCCAGCCAGATATGGACATGGTAGGGGAAAGACCCTGAACCATCCGCCTCCATCCTTGAAGGCATGCTGCTGCGGGGCAGGCTCCTATCCCCAACTCGAGCAATTGGGCGAGTTAACATGGTAGCCAGGAGTTTTTCTCTGTTAATTGCTCTCCTTTCCCACCGCTCCACAGCCCTGTGAACAGCCCAGCAGTTTCTCTTTCTCCAGCCTTCAAATAGAGTGCAGGGAAGAATAATGGAAGCTGCCACCAGAGGCCCCGGCTGCTGTCATGCACGCCCCCTGCCCACCTCTCCCCAGGCTCCCTGCAGCCTTCCTGTTTCCACAGAACAAGAGCTGTTGTGATAGGGGAAAAGCAAAACAGTCCTAGCATTTTTTCAAAAAGTCACAAAGTCAAGGCAATGCTAAAAAAGGAAAGAAAGTCTAATTCTGTGCTCAGCTAGAAGGTCATAATTTGAGCTGCACCTGTGAGTATATAGTGTTATATTTTGAGGGTGTGTGAGTATCTATATTTAGTAGAATTATGACCATTTCTTTGCAGCAGAAGGGAAAAATGTGAATGGCCTCACAGGTGTTTTAAATAAAAGTCTACACTTTTAATAGATTTTACATAAGAGTCATTTCCAAGGTTCTTGAGCTATATGTAACAATTTGCTCCAACTTATATATAAATAACTTTGTATACATGGAAGATATTTTGAGAACTACTTGACATCCTAGGTTTTAACATCACGATTTCTCATACTGACAATATTATCAAATAGTGTTGGACTAGAACATGTTACAGTTAAGAACACACTATTGTCTACAAAGACTGGTTATCAGCTGATTTCTAACATGGAGATACAGTTTTCATCAAGCTAACATAAAGCGAAAAAGATTGCTGTTTTATGCTTTTCTAAATTTGAAATAAAAGTTTGAACTTTTATATAGCAAACCACACAGATCTTGTGCCTAATCCAGGGTATACATCTTGTTGTAATCAGTGCATGAGAATTAATGTTAAACTTGGGCATGTCTGCATTACATCGGCAAAACAAATCACAGCAGTTAATTGTTACAAGCTAGCCAATGCGTGATTGGAGCTTCCCAGTCATAACTGTCCTTGTTATTGCAAACCTCTGAAACCATGAATTAGCACTGACCACGGGAATCTTCATCACCCTTCTCCGCAGCCCTAGTCAGTCTATATGATAGCTGATCTGCCATATATGATCTGCCACCAGACTCTGTTACTGGCCATCTGTTCAGTGTCGTCTCTTAACCCCAAGTGTTAAGAGCTGTGCATTCTAGTTGAGGCCAAGCTGGAGAACTCATATTTAGGTCATTCCAGTTTGTTTTCTTTTCTTTTGTTTAAATTGCCATTTGCTTACATGGCCTGATTTAATCTCTAGGCCTCAAGCGCTGTGGCAGCTACACTGGGTAACTTTTTAACGTACAGTTCAGCTCTGTCACTTTTGTTTTGCCAAGTCACTAGTAATTAATTCTTTTTAAATATGGTATCATCATTGCTTACATTTTTTACGTGTTATAGTGGCTTATTTCCAGTCTCAAGAGTGAAATCCAGTGTAAAAAGGCTTCATCATTTCACATTATAAAGCTGTTGGCCAGTTATGTTTTTTCTTTTGTACTATCAGAATGGTCAGATAAGAAGAGATAGGATATCAAAATATCCTATCAAGAAACATGAGATGAGCTTACCTCCCCAAACCACAAAATGAAATTACATGTCTGTTTCTGAGTAATGTTTTTGATAATACAAAGAAAAAGATGAATTCAAATCAACAGGGAGAAAAATTAATTAACTGAATTACAACATTTTAAATTATATACACTGTATTATCTGATAGTTTATTATATGCTATACATTTGCAGTTTTATATAGTCATCATACATTATAGAAATGCCAGTGCTATAAAACTGCTTTATTCAGCCTTACTCATTTATTGACTGTTGATCAGGCACTATGCTACTGACTGACTGACTAAATGCTAAGTAGGAATTCAAGAAGTTTTAGATATGGACTATGCTATTTGTGTATGGCTAATAAAAGATGATAATTATGTAATTATTATAGGCATTTTTATTTTAGCTCTGTGTGTGTCAGGCATTGTATAAAGCACTTAGTATCTATTACCCAATATAGTTAGAGCTGTTATTTTTCCCATTTTATGGGAAGGAAACTGGGATTAAATTATAAAAAGTACCCGATATGCCACAAGTTTGAACAGTAAGGATTTGAGCTCATGTTCATCTGACATTAAACCTTCCCCTCTTAACAACCACTGTCCTTTAATGCTAAGATGCTTGCAAGTTACTGAAGTAAATTTTAAAACCATAAGGGAAATAAGCTAGATAGGAGGAGAAACACTTTCAACAATTTTAGAAGTGTTTGACACAACTAATTAGAATATAAGTGCAAGTCATTACAGCGGGGCACAGTGGCTTAACGCCTGTAATCCCAACACTTTGGGAGGCTGAGCTAGGCAGGTCACTTGAGGTGAGGAGTTTGAGACCAGCCTGGCCAGCATGGTGAAAACCTGTCTCTACTAAAGGTACAAAAATCAGCCAGGCATGGTGGCATGCACCTGTAGTCCCAGATACTAGGGAGACTGAAGCGCAAGATTCGCTTGAACCCAGGAGGATGCAGTGAGCCAGGATTGCACCACTGCACTCCAGCCTGTGTGACAGAGTAAGACCCTGTCTAAAAAACTAAAACACTAAGTGCAAGCCATTCTTATTTATTCTCGAAAGCCTACAATCTTTGAGTTATTCTGTATACCTGAACAAATAATCAGTCTATCTTACTAATTCATACTGGCCTTTCCCAGGGCTGTCACTCAGTACAGCCATACTAAATGCCATAGCAACAATCACCCTCATAAGAAAATTAACAGCCACCTCCTGATCCCAGTTGTTAACCAGGCCAGTCAGGTCATGAAAATGTGTCAGCACGCTTTCCTTACCAACCTACAGAAAATTATTTTCCACTTAGACTTGGTAGCAAGGGTGCCAGAATGATGTCCTCAGGGACACGGGCTGAGCGTGTGTTGAGCCTCCTTTTCTTTTAGGAGTATACAGCATGAAACATGTGGCTAGTGCCAAGAAATCGGCATAGCCAGAGTTATGTCAATGGAAACAACACTGTCCCAGTTGTACTTTCTTGACATTCCTTCTTCTTTATAGTGGGAGGTTATTTTAAGAACCAGATTCACCATCATAGACTCCCCTCCCATTTTGATTTTTGTTTTCAAAATATTAATCACAAATATTTGATCAGGGAAACTTTATTAATGGTTAGTTGATACCTGTGGAGGGAAAATCAGATAATATTAAGGCATTTAGATGTCTCTGGCTCTACTCTACTCGAGAGAAAACAGTTTTCATTTGAAGTCATAAACCCCTGTGAAATAGATTAAAAACCAGTCCTGAAATTACTGTTCTCATTCTTCCCAAAACCTAGGCTCTGTCAAATGCTGTGCTTTGTTTTATTTGTTTCCAAGTAGATGTTTCTCTCTTTCTCTCTCTCTGTCTATTGTTTTAAAAATTCTTATTATTATTTGCTTCATTTGAATGGTATTTTTGGAGCAAGATGTTTCAATACATACTTAATATACTTCTTTATATTGGAGGGTGGGGCAAAATAAACTTAACATGTAGTCTTAAAAAATATCTAGTTAGCAATGCTACTTGAAAATCGAGTTACCTTTTTCCCATAAAAAATATATGCCTATGAGTCACTGACATGTGCCTTTTATAACTGACAGGTAATGCAGACAGCCTGTTGTCCTTAGATGGATATAAATTATCATAATGATATAAATGAGGGGCTGAAAGTCCAGTGACTGTTACAGTAGCTTTTACTGTAAATTGACATTTTCATTTACCTTTCAAATAGGAAATATTACTAGAATAGAATATATATAAGCATCAGTTTTATTTGCATTGAACATTTTAAGGAGATCTTGCTTGGGGTTTTTACTTAAAAGTTGGAGCGGGGGTGTGGGGATGACAAATTGGTTTTCCTGAGACATAGAACCAGACAGGTCAGTGTGGCTCCCCAGCTCCTGCAGCTCCTGCAGGCTGGACCTGCCTCAGGTCTTCCTGTGAGTTGGCTCTGTGATGACACCTAGCTCTGGCCCTTCTGTTGCTTTGCTTGAACTTGTGTTCTTGTGGGAAGGTAGTATGACACAGATCACAGAGAAAGAAAATGACCTGTCTGACCCATGCCAGACCATATTTGACCAGATGGTTTACTTTCTGTCCCTGCCTTCCTCCTGGAACCTGATCACTTCTGTGGTCAATAGACTGACAGTGAGCGCACGGACACTGCAGCCGACGGGGAGACCACTGCTACTGAGGTTGGTATCATGGCTGAGAGTGGCTGGTAGTTGCCTACCGAAAATGCCTTGTGGGGTGGCTCTGTGTTTAAGAACTCCACATGTGAGCTCTTGTAATGGAGATCAGTTCTACCTTTAACAGTAGGAGTTAAATATATATTTTGTTGTCTAGACCAGTGGTTCTTAAACTCTGGCCTATATCAGAATTACCTGGAGGATTCTAGCCACACGTTTCTCATTTAGAAAGGCTGGAGTGGACTTGAGAATTTATATTTCTAACAAGTTTCCAGGTGATATTGACTCTGCACGTCTTAGGAACATATTTGGAGAACCACTTGCCTAAACTGATAATACATTTTTTTAGGAAAAATTATCCCAAATGAGAAGCTATAGATGTATAATAGAATGAATGGAAAGAAGGTCACAATAATTTAACTAACATATTGGCTGGATGCAGATATATTTTTAATTCCCCAATGGTGAGATAATTCTTGTTAAAATAAGACTTACCTTACTCATTTTTGTAGCCTTTGGCTATAGCCTCGGTCACTCATAAGAAATGAATTTTTAAATTACTGTTAGTACTCTCTTGTTAAAAAATATAATCACATTAAACAACGATAGAAAAGATACTGTTATTTCTCCTTTATTAATTCTTTAGGGTAAAATGCGTGTATGTGTGTCTGTGTGTGTGTGTGGCTTATATATTGTTTTTCAAATCATCTCTCTGTGAGTAAGTAGTTAAAATTTCTGTAAAAACAATATCTGTACTAATGGAAGTCAAGATGTTTATTGCTGTTAATTTTGCTAGGTTTTACTAGCAAATTTTAGTTTTTACTTTGTAATAATATTTTAGGATTTTTTAATGTTATTTTTTGTATCCAATTATAATATTTTCTAATTGGGTATTTAGAAAAAAACTAAAAATGTTGTAAATGTTATCTGTATATCACTTAATTGAAAATATCTTCAGAAAATGTATTTCATGATTTTAGGTTTCTTTCTTAGAAATGCCAGAGTTCAGTCCAAAGCTATAAGTTTTTAATATTAAAGTTAATATTATAAAATAATATTTTACAAAATATTGTAAAAAGAATCATCCAGATTCTTTTAAGAAATCGTATATAAATCTATTACAAGTAAGTAATTCTCTTTGCCAAATATAACAAAGCTACACCTTGATTTTGTAAGAGTTAGTTACATGTAACTACAGGGTATACACCCAGTAAATTTCACTGGAATCTTAACGTGTGCTATAAATGAAAAATATTTTAATAATAATACCTTAAACTTCTACAGTAGTTTTAAAATGTGTTATATAAAATTTAAAGCATGCGAGGGAATACCTGTAACATAGGTAGCTTATGAAACTTGAAAATTAAATGAAGAAATCGGGCATGATAGTTCATGCCTCTAATCCCAGTACTTTGGGAGGCCGAGGTGGGTGGATCATGAGGTCAGGAATTTGAGACCAGCCTGGCCAACATGGTGTAACCCTGTCTCTACTAAAGATACAAAAAACTAGCTGGGCATGGCAGTGCATGCCGAGTAATCCCAGCTACTTGGGAGCCTAAGGTGGAGAATCGCTGAACCTGGGAGGTGAAGGTTGCAGTGAGCCGAAATTGTGCCATTGCACTCCAGCCTGGGTGACAGAGTGAGACACTGCCTCAAAAAAATAAGTAAAATAAATTTTAAAAATAAAATGAAGAACTGTGAACCCCTCCATGCACTGAAGAATGAGCATGTCACCAGCATATAGGCACTTTGTTTAAAGTTTCCTGTATGCCCCATGATACTGACGAAACTCTTTCCCTTCTATAGGTGGCCAGCACAGCAGTGGTCAGTGTAGGACATGCAGAGTAAGCAATCTTGTCCCCATTGGCAAATGAGAAGAGGGAGACCTAGGTAGACTAAATGATTTTCTTAAGGCCTCTGACTTGGTGTGATCCGTTTCTCACCTACAATTTCATTTTGGGTCTCCTCTTGTAGCACAAGGGCATAAAGCCTCGGCCCTGAGTCCAAGAGCCATAATTAGTAACATAGCTTCACCGCTGCATGCACGTGTGGCTTGGCCTGCTTACTAATTACTGATACACAGACACCAGTCCAGGGATTAAACCAGTCCTTGAAATCAGAAAAACCGGGAGAATGAAGTGGCTTTGGGATAACTATTTTTTCAAATCTCAAAAATTATCTCGTCTAAAACCTTTTAAAGAAATCATGGTGTTGATAGTTGTTGATTTTTCTTTTTTAAAAAAAACTTTTTTACTTTCCCCATATTAGCCTTCTTTCCCTGAATTTGTTCTTAAGTATATACATTCGAGAAAATTGGCTGGATGAGGTGGCTCACTCCTGTAATCCCAGCACTTTGGGAGGCCAAGGGGGACAGATCACTTGAGGTCAGGAGTTCAAGACTAGTCTGGCGAACATGATGAAACCCCATCTGTACTAAAAATAAAAAAAATTTGCCGGGCCTGGTGGTGGGCACCTGTAATCCCAGCTATGTTGGAGGCCGCGGCAGGAGAATTGCTTGAACCCAGAAAGCAGAGGTTGCAGTGAGCCGAGATCACACCATTGCACTCCAGCCTGGATGACAGAGCGAGACTCCGTCTCAAAAAAAAAAAAAGAAGGAAAATCAAGGTCTCAAGAAACTTTAAAATGTGGGAACCTCTGTGTGAAAGTCTTTTTTTTTTTAAGGACAGAGTCCTGCTCTGTCACCCATGCTGGAGTGCAGTGGCACAATCTCAGCTCACCGCAGCCTCTACTTCCTGGGTTCTAGCAATCCCCCTGCCTCAGCCTCCTGAGTAGCTGGAACTACAGGCACACGTTGCTACGCCTGGCTAATTTTTTGTATTTTAGTAGAGATGGGTTTCACTGTGTGGCCCAGGCTGAGCATGGGTTCTCTGGTCTACAAATTGGGAATCCTAATCACTAACCCCATAGGGCAAGATTCATACACTACACAGGAGCTCTCATTATTGTGTCATCATAGCTATTCTTACAATTTTTAATTTTAATTTTAATCTGGCTCCCCCAACTTCCTGAACTATTTCTAATGTTCATCAAGAACAACCTGCTACACCCTTGCTGTCACCTTCTCAACCACATGTGTCTGCTGGTCAAAATACCAAAGACCCACCGGGCAAGAACTCTTTCACGCCTGTATTCTTATTAAGCTCCTAATTGTGTGTGAGAATGTTGTGGTTTATGTATAAGAAAGAAGTGGCATCCATATGCAAGAGCATACGAGTGCCAACATTCAGCAAGTCTATAGTTCTTCAATCTTAGAGTAAATTGCATGTAAGACTTTATTTCCCACTCTTTCTTGATGCTGGCAGTCGGACCAGGAGGAAGATGCAGAGCTCAAGGCACAGGTAGAAAATTAAAAATAAAACAAAAACAAAAAAAAAACCAGTGTGTGATAAGTCATTGTTTGTCTACAGCGTTCAGACCTTTCAGCATGCTCTGTAGCCGGTTACCGTGTTATTGGTGCATTGTGTAGGTTGGCATTTGTTCCCTTGACAACTGTGTCCCTTACTTTTCCCTTTCTTCTCCACTTTTTTCAGAATAGTCTGATTAAACGAATAAAGGGTGAAAATGTGTATGTCAAACATAGTAATCTTATGTTAGAGGTTGGTATTGGTACATACCAGTGCATGTTCGTGTGTGTTGTTTTTCTTTTGGTGGAATACCTGTGGGCTTGTACTGTGATGCATGAACCGTGTGCTCACCTGTTAATAAGTGGGAATGACTTCTCGGCCTCTGATTCCTTGTTCTCTCCTAGATATAGATCCCTTTTCCTGTGTGTATATTTATTTTAATTCTCTCCGGTTACACGTGAATTGTACTCTTTATAGTTTACCTTCTAAAATTCTTTTGGTATTCATGTTTGTGTGAATTAGATTTTTTTTTTTTTTTCCTTTCCATGGGAAAATCACATTTTCACCAGAGTGTCTGTGGTAGTGCCATGAGCCTTGATCAAAATGTATTTTATTTTGACTACTAATAAGATTAACATTATTTTAAAAAACAGAGCTGAAAGGAACACAAATGTAAAATGTTGACTGTTGGATACTTTATGTTCTGAATATAGGAGCTAGAAAAAACTCAAGATGACCTGATGAAACATCAAACCAACATTAGCGAGCTGAAAAGAACCTTCTTAGAAACCTCGACAGACACTGCCGTCACGAATGAATGGGAGAAGAGGCTTTCCACCTCCCCCGTGCGACTGGCTGCCAGGCAGGAGGATGCCCCCATGATCGAACCACTTGTTCCTGAAGAGGTCAGTAGTCAGGCTTGTGGTCGGACTCACCTTCTATTCACTAGCCTCCCTTCTCTCCAGGGTGTGGAATTGCATTTGATAAACTTCTGAGTAGAAAATCTCTCTTCTTATCTATGTTTAACCTGAACTGAGATGCTCAGTGCTCCAAAGGAAAACTGCAAAATGAAATGATTAAAGTGGCTGAGGAGTGAATAATAACATCAGATGGTTCTTAGGGCAGAAAGCCACAGGGAGACTACAGTAAAAATCAGCTGATTCTGACCATAAACCTAGATTTTATAGCTGAGGTAAATCAAGGTATCTTCTTCATGAACTGACACTTTTTCTACATATGCTTTCTTCTTTTGCATTTAAAAACACTCTGCAGACTTGCTCTCAATTGCAAGATGAGGCCTGTTGAGATTGTTTGATTAAATGGTAACAAAGTTGATAGCATTTCAGGACAATTTTACTCTGAGATATTATATACCAGGCTTTTATTGATATAATGAGTATTTGATTTTTATTTATAACTGATTTTAACTGATTTATAATAAGGTTTTTCTTTTTGTTTTCGAGACGCAGTCTTGCTCTTTTGCCCAGGCTGAAGTGCAGTGGGGTGATCTTGTCTCACTGCAGCCTCTGCCTGCCAGATTCAAGTGATTCTCCTGCCATGGCCTCCCAAGTAGCTGAGACTACAGGCACCCACCACCACACTGGCCAATTTTTGTATTTTTAATAGAGACGGGATTTCACCATGTTGGCCAGGCTGGTACCAAACTCCAGACCTTAAGTGATCCACCTGCCTCGGCCTCTCAAAGTGCTGGGATTACAGGCATGAGCCATCACACCTGGCCAAATTTATAAAAAAAATTTTAGTAGGTGTTTTATGGGGGCAAAGTAGTGGCCAGAAATTTTTTTTAGGTAAGGTTATTTCACACTCTTTGGCTACATATTTAAAGAGATTTTTTTGTTTTTTTGAGACAGAGTGTTTTGTTTTATTTTGAGACAGAGTCTTACTCTGTCACCCAGGCTGGAGCACAGTGGTGTGATCTCGGCTCACTACAACCTCTGCCTCCCAGGTTTAAGCAATTCTCCTGCCTTAGCCTCCTGAGTATTTGGAACTACAGGCATGTGCCACCATGCCCAACTAGTGTTTTTTTCGTATTTTTAATAGAGGCAAGATTTCAACATGTTGGTGAGATTGGTCTCAAACTCCTGACCTCAAATGATCTGCCTGCCTTGGCCTCCCAAGGAAGCTCTTTTATATGTACAGCCAGAGAGTATGAGGATTCAGCTGGTGTTACTTGAGAGCTCCCATTATGTGGGAACCAAATATTACTGTAGTGCTAATTTAACTACCTACTGTTAGACATCATGCTGCTTTATCTCTGTTTCAAAAGAAGTAGTTTTTGAAACCTGCATCTTTTTTAGCATTATATTGATTAACCTCCTTTTCTGTAACACTCCTTTATTGGGAAATATTTGTTCAGGAAGCTGGCACAGAATAGAACATTAAAAGTTAGGCTTTGGTGGAAAAAAATTCTTTAAACAGTAGTCTGCATGCAGTGCTTAAGTCCTTGCAGTAAAAAGAATAATTGAATTGCAGTTGTGTTGATCACGTTCTAAACCTCCTTTGAAAGCTATTTATCAAAAGTAACCAAGAACTCATTATCACTATGTTCATGACAATTCCAAACCTAGCTAAAAAGGGAATAGGTCTATATCCATTTGAATTACTTTAAAAAGAACACTTTTTATGCAGAATAAATGAAAAGTACAATTACCAGCATATTCTTGTACCATTAAACTCCAATTCCATTCAAACTACTGAGTTTCAAGAGATAAACTTCACATTCAGATTGATTTAAATGTAATAGTCCTTACAATATTAAGTTATGCTCTCATAAATTTAATTGTAATTGGTTAAGTTTGGCTTACCCTATTTCTACTAACTCTTTTGGAAATAATTTACTGGCTCTAAAGATATCAGATGCTGGATTAAGTTACAAAAACACAAACCACATAGCCATCCCAAACAAAACAAAGCAAAGCCTCTCTCCTCATGATGTTATTTCAGAAAATGCTAAATAGTAGCCACTTTGAATGAAAGTTTAGGGAACAACTTACAGAATTTAAAAGGCGGTGCTAATAAACAAGGGAACTTCATGAGTCTAGGCCATTAGACTAGTAAAATAATTTGTTTTACATCTATTAAATTCTAGATATTAGACAATTAACATTTGATAAGCCCCAAAGACATTAATAATTTATGGAGTATTTTGAATATACTGAACTTTCCCTGGATATTAATGCTTTTTCTGTGTTAGTGCAGAAAAACTGGAGAAGGCTAAGAAAGGATTTTCTTTCAACATAATTAAGGAAGAAAAACATACCCTCTGCAGAATGGCAAAGCAGCATGGTTATTTAAACTGGGGAAGACCACAGGCTGGCATACACACTGCTTTCAACCTCTGCAGGGTTGTTTTGCAGTCCTGCAGTGCTCCGTTACCACCGTGAACGGAAGACACAGCAGAAAGAGCTTGACTAGATATAAAGAACTTGTTAGAAACAGGGCTGATTAACTCTGCTTATCAAAGGAGCCCTGAAAAGCATCTTGAAGGAGCTTCAAGTCCCAGAGGAGAAGAGCTCTCTTTAGGCAGTCAGCGTGCTATGGCAGCAGGGCCAGGCAGAGTGGCCTCTTCCCGCTTCTACTCTTCTCCAGGACCTCGTAGTCATCGAGGACATTAAGTTTATACTCCAACTGAGGGCCCTGTAGATAGCCTTCAGAACAAACCAGAAAGCTCTTGTGCTCTAAATTATTGCCAATTTCTGTGTTAAAACCATGGCTTCTGTTACTTTTGTATGTGAAAAGCACAAAAGATAATTTTATCCTTTTTATAATCCTTTGTATGTTATGTACATAAAACACATACTGGTTTTTAAATATATAACCAAAATATTTTTATTTTAGAGGGGATATTTTTTAAAGTAGCTTCTACTAGTTTGATATCACTCTATTTTGTCATAAAATCCACTCTAAACGGTAGACTGGTTTAGAAAGATATCCAGTTACTTGTAAATGGAAATATTTAACTTAATTTTTAAAATTGACAATTCTAATAAAGTAATGGTTATTTGTGTCACAATCGGGAAGAAACTTCAATTTGGTGTCCCCAAACAAGCTTAGTTGGTTGTGTTTTTGTTTGTCTCAGTGACAAAATGGTACACTGAAGAAAAAACCTGAAGAGCTTTTGAGTTTTAATGTGACCATCTTTTTTCTTTATTTTGTTGTATCTATAGTAGTTGAATTGTTACAATAATTATTTCTATAAAATGCTACCAGTTTATGAACAATTAGAAGAAAATTATAGTTAGAATTATATTCAGTGAGCTAATAATGATGATTATGTTCTGAGAATTTTATATTTGTTTCCTGCATAAAATGGAAATTTGATTGCTAATTGTTTCAAGTTTCAGATATTTGAGTTAATAGCAGACAAGTAGCAAGATGCCCCAAAGCAGCAAACAATATCTAATTCTCATTTACTTTAGAAAATAGGCAAATACACCCACACCCAGGGCCCACCAAACATAGGGAGGGTAGGCATGTGGTTTGTGCAGCGTGCCCAAGTACATCTTCTGTCCATAAACCTTTCCCATGACAGCCTTTCGTGATGCATCTAAGCCTTGTCCATGTTAGAAATATATCCTTAGTGGTTACTTGAATACCAAAATTTTCCAAATCATAATTTAAAAATAGTACCTACTAGTATGTATGCTGCGCCAATATTGTTCTCTCTTTCATGTGAGTGGTAGTGTTACAGGCATGTTCACTGTACAGTAATTCCTTGAGCTAGACGATTAGTCCGTTTCCATAATTCCCAAACATTCATTTGCAAATTTGATTCCCTAAAATTTATTTGTAGAAATCTTTAATCACCCAACAGTAAATAACACTGTTATGAATTTTGTGTGCCAGTATAGGGCCTTGTTTTCCAATTATGATATTGAGATTAATTACTTATAATGTTGAAGTAACTAAATGAAATGGTTGGGCTATATACCTGACTGTATCCTAACCCCTAATAAAAGTGAGTTTCTTTCTCGGTGCCTCTTCACTTCTCTATTAACTAGACTGACTATATTGGGAGGTTGACCATATATAGAATTAAATTCTAAAACCTACTCCCTATGTTACCTGTTTATGTTATTGGACATACACAGTTTAGAATGTAGACACTTAATATTTTCAGTTAGAAGACATAGGCAATTTTTAAATTAGTTGGTTTCAGACAACAGGATATGCTGAGTACCAGCTTTGCTGGGTTTTTGTGAAGCTTTTATCTTAGGAATAATATTTAGTTCAGTGATTGTAATTAGAGACCTAGCAGTGTTATTCTGAAAAGTGCCTATAATTTTGACCTTTCCTTTCTGTTTCTCATTTCTGTTTGTAAAGGAGGCTATGATTATAAGCAAAAAAAAAAAAAAAAAAGAAAGAAAAAAGAAACAAAAATCATTACACATAGTACATTTTATCTTTTCTAATACCATCCTCCAAAATGCCCTCTGAAAATGGCTTACTTGTTTCTCATTAGAAAGAGTCATTTGAGAATGATACTATCAAAATCTGTCAGTAGGTCCTACAGAATATTCCAGATGTTCCCCTACAACGTCATGCAAACAAATGATTAAATGTAGTGCTGGTAGATTTTTAGACAAAAATAAATTTTAAATAGCTCTCATAAAATTACATTGTTTGTAGTGATAAAACATATTTTAAAAGTTCCATTCTTCTAGAAACTTTGAACTTGCCATCGTTATTTTTTAAGTTAATCTTTCTATCCCTGCTCTGTGGAGTTGAACACCATGCACATAGGCTTGATAGCTCATGTATTGCCACCTAAATTGTGCCTATTTAATACTAAAGAAAAAAAAATAGTTAAAAAGTAAAAACCTAGTTCCTAACATGAAATATTATTTCTTATTTTTTTTATCTTAAAGAATGAATTGATATACTTAATTTTCCACCAAGATATTTTGAAATTGACTTTTAAAAATTATTAACCATGTTACAGAAGTTCAAATAAAGCTATACCCTTGAGTATTTTTTTGTTTATTTGTGGGATAATAAATCAATCCATCTAAGTATAACTGGGCTTATTTAAATTAGTGACTAATGCAGTGACATTGTGTACATTTCATTACTCAGTAACAAGCAGCACCTAAATGGGGAATACAATAAAATACTTGTCAGAAATAGAAGTCAGGCTTTATTCCTAACTTAAAGTTTTAAAAATTTCTTAATGTTTTATTTTAAACACCCACTTTTTAAAGCAAACATAAACACTGTTTAGATGCCAAGAACAAATGCCTGTATATTGCTCTTGCATGTTCTGTGTTTGTAGAAATGAAGCACATTTAAGTTGTATAAACCCCAAAGTTTCAGAAAATCTGAACTCTTTGGAAAAAACTGAATTTTGAGATAGTTTCAGATCATTTTTCAAATGCATAAACAATAATTTACTCCTTCAGGAAAAAACGAAAGAATGTTATGAGAATATATGAGATAGATATAATACAATGAAAGAACTCTCTTCCTAACTTGCCTTTTTGGAAACTGTCTACTTCCTCTTCTCCAACCCAACCCCCTTTATTCAAACAGACCAAAGAAGAAAGAGAGATTTCTGAAAAAATTATATTTTTGCAGCAAGGAAGCTCTCCATTCTTTGAGTCTCAGGTAAAAACCAGACATAAAGGATTTTCCAAAAGGAATTGCTCTTCAGACTTCAGTGTCATTAAAATGTTTTTAGTTTTTATTTTCCCTTTTAAATGTATTTTGTTTAAAACCAAAGTAGGTACATAATTTTGATTTAGATTCTGGGGAAGGGAAATTGGAATTCTCTTAATATTTTAGTTATCAGTTATGCATCATTTCTTTATGGCTTCTAATCCAAGCTGATTTTTCTCTGTATGTTGTCTTTGACTTACTTTCTAATAATAATCTTGCTGAAATGTTGTTTTACTGCCTGTTTTTACCTGTAGACTGGTGCTAATTTAGATGATGTTGATTGATTTTGAAAGTTCTGAATTCTTATTGGTTTCCCCACTAGCCAAGTGTGATAAAGAAAATGCAGGAAGGAGATTCTGCTGACTCTGTGATTACTTCTCGTCAAATAATTTTCCAGAAAACTGTCCCATCGACCCTAGAGGTTATTCTTTTAATTCATTTCACCTCCTCTAGCAGCAGCATGTAGATGGATCTGTAGTAATTTTTTTAAGGCACGCATATTTCTAGATTTAAATTTTCAGGCTGCAATAAACACAAATGTTTCTAGAAAACATGCCAGTTTAAAATGTAAACCAAGGCACTCACCTGCTCCTAGTTCGATATCTCTTCCCTCTGTAATCTGTGAAGCTATTAACCTACCTGGTCACATTATATTATGCCTTCCTGAATACAAAAGTTTCTTAGCTTTCATTTCTTTAGTTTTGTTGGAACTAACACTAAAGAAAGTGGGAGAGAAACTCCTGAGACAATAAACTTCAGTTGTAGATAAGATTGGAGCCGGGCACAATGGCATGTGCCTGTAGTCTCAGCTCCTGGGGAGGCTGAAATGGGAGGATTGCCTTAACCCAGTTCAAGGCTGACCTGGGCAACATAGGGAAAACCCATTTCTTTAAAAAAAATGTAAGACTCGAACAATATACAGATCACTATTTATAAGGGGCTCTAATAGTGTCCCATTAGTGGGAAATATTTCGGTATAATGCCTTGAACACAGTCACACTCAATATTTATTGAATGATAAGTGCTATCATGGATTCAATTCCCTGTATCAGGAAATACAGTTTACAAATAAAGAAAATGATATTGACATAAATTTGTAGAATGTTGGGAAGTTCTTTATGAGAACAACAGTATATGAAGTATAGATTATATTTAACGAGGAAAACTTTTTATGGCCACACATGTAAAGCTAAGTAACTTGTAGAACAACTTCAATAATGTTATTTAATCTTGAAATATAAAATGATCCAAAGTTTATCATAAAAGCAAATCTGTTCTTCAAAAACTTTACTGCAAAGTATGTTCCAGTTTAAGGAAGTCACAACTCTGCCTACAGAATGTATTCTGAGCTGAAGTTTATAGTTTATCATTTCAGAGGAGAAGAGATTGCAGCCAAAATTATTAGATAATAACATAAGCCCTGGACAGTCCCATCACAGACCTGCATGTAGCAGTTGCCCTGATTTTTTTTAAAGGATTCTTATTTTAGTAATGAGATACCATCAGAATTTCTAATTTAGCTTTTATATTTCAAATATAGGGCACAGAGGATTGGGTTATTGTAGACAAAATACCCACTGAGGTAGTTGATGGTGATTCGAAAAAGATTGTGACTTACAAGGTGGTGACCGTGAGCAGTAGAACCGGTGACCTCGCACCCGACATGTTAAAATCTGGCACTATTAAAATGCATAGCTTCGAAGACTTGGCTCGAGAAATGCAACTGAAAGAAGACAGCAAACAGAAAATATACACCCTAGGAAAATCCTATGACACTGTCTCCGGGAGAATTGTTACTATGACTGAGAAAGCTAGAGAGGGTGAGAAAGTGGGACAGCCCTCCACTGCGGAAGCCCTTCAGAAAATAGAGAAAGGAGTGTCAGAGTCCGTGAAGACCACTCCCGGACTGGCAGAGTATGAGGTCCTGGAAGCCCTCGCTGATGAGAGATCCAAGAGAGGACCCGAGGTCCAGACCACAAAGCGGAAATTGTCCGAATCCCTGGCGCCCATCAAGGAGGCCGAGTCTCGCCGGCAGAGTCCAGAAGACGACGACCTCAAGAAGGCTCCACAGCTGGGGAAGGACATGACCGTCCCCCCTGGCCTGGAAGGCAGACGCTTCAGCAAAACAGAGCAAGTGCCAGAGAGTGAGGTCTTAAAAGTGGGCCCCTTTGGCCCCCGAAGGAAGAGCCTGTCCGAATGGAGATATTCCCAGGAACCGACCTTTACCGTGGCTACTGCCCATTACGTTACTGAGTCGTCCGCCTCCCGAGTAGTGGTAACCAGTGTCGCTCATTGGGGCCACAGTTTGCAATTCCAGCATGACAGTTTTTGAGGCAGTCCCCTTCCACCCCAAACCTTTTCGTTTCTCTTGCTGCTTGGCTTTATGTTGAGAGCAGCCAACCCAGCTTTTTTTATTTTTTTCATGGTTAAATCAATACCGTAGTGCAGAGTCAGCATTTAAACACTTTCCATTTAATTTCCAGCTCCCCGTTCCCAAGATGTGATAGTGCTGCTGTGGCTTGCAATGAAGGGGGAAAAATACCTGCTTAAATCGGCGCCATCCTGATCCTAATAACTCTCTCTGCTTTACCAAACAAGAGCTCCTGGTCACCCCAATTTTCTATTTTATTTCCCATTCTTTTCTGTTTCCAAACTCTGTATCAGATTCCTTCATTCCTCCTCCCCCGTCTCCTCTGCCTACAATTTTGTCTAACAAGCCGTGAATGTGTATGTGCCTAAGTTTGTGTCTCTCTTTTGTGCTTGACTCTGCCTTTCTTTGTTCACTCAGACTAAGCAGTCTTCTGGGGAAAAGCTCATGGATGGCTCTGAAATCTTCAGTTTGTTAGAGTCTGCGCGAAAACCAACAGAATTCATAGGAGGGGTTACTTCTCAAACCTGGGTTCAGGTGGCCATTTGTGTTCGTCCTTGGTGTTTCTGAATGTACCCCTTTGGCTTTCCTGACTCTTTTTGGGGCGTGAGTGTGTGTGTTGCATCCAGCTGGCTTTGCCTTCAGTGTCTCGAAGTGTCACTCAATTATCCTTTATACTGGCTTGGCATATCTGTCATATGCCTTTAGTTGCACCTCAAGAATGTACTTCAGATATTCATAAGGCAAACATGTTGAGAAATTTTAATGGCATTTAATTTCTAAAAGCATTATATCTCACCACTTGAGTCTAAGAAAGCAGCCCAAACCGATGTGAATGTGCTGCAATGCTTTGGGTTTTGTTTTGTCAATTGCACTTTATCCTGCCTTCTGTTTGTTTTGCGGATGTCCTGAAGCAGCAGCACAGGTTCAAGTGCATGCACCAGGGGCAGGGACAGGGGCAGGCATCAGAGATTCCAATGGGAGGAATGAAAGCTAATTTATATTTCCTGTCAGTGTTTCTGGTTATAAGCTCTTGATGCTGGCTTTAGGCGTCCTAGCAAGTGGCAGCTTTAGTTACTTTCTGACCTTTGGTTGATGGAAGGTCACACTGATGCCACAATCTCTTCCCATGCAGAAAATGGAAACCAAGACGGAATCCAGTGGAATCGAGACGGAACCCGCCTCACACCACCGACCGCTTAGCACTGAGAAGGTGGTGCAGGAGACTGTGCTGGTGGAGGAGAGGCGTGTGATGCACGCAAGTGGGGATGCTTCTTACACAGCAGGAGACGGTGCGGATGCCGTAGCACCGCCCACATTCACGGGGGCTTCTAGTGTTAAAGGGAAGGAGGGCTCTGCCTTGACGGAGGGGGCTAAAGAGGAACCAGGGGAGGAGGTCGCTAAAGCTGTGCTGGAGCAGCAAGAGACAGCTGCTGCTTCCCATGAGTCACAAGAGGAGCAGAGTGCAGCCATCCACGTTTCAGAAACTTTGGAACAAAAGCCTCATTTTGAGGTAACTAGTGGTTAATGTTGCTTTTATCACTAAAATAAAACTGATATAGGATGCCTGGAAATTTAGATCAGCATAATGGTGAAGCTAAGTTTAATTTTCTGTGAGTTTTTCCTCTTCCTTCCATCTACCTATTAGGGGCCTCCATACTGGTTTCCAGCTTTAGGGTCACATACAAACATATCTTTTAATTATTAATGATATAGCACTAGGAAATGGTTTCTACTCTCACTGAAATTATTATAATTGGCAGTAAAGTTGAGAAATGCAAAGTTGGCCAAGATATTAGAAAACGTGATAAATTTATTTCTGATGAGTACACTTTTCCAGAAGCACCAAAACCATGCTTGACCAGGTCCTAAATGCCAGAGTACTCTTATATTCTCTTTTATTGAGATTCCTGAAGTATTTGGGAAGTTAATGTCTCATTATTAATTCTTCTTTCTAAGAAGTTATTAAATAGAAGACTTACTTTTTTTTCTTATTGCCTTCAAAATGTTTTTCTTTACCTGGAGAATCTCATATAAAAATGTTATGAGATCCCAGGAGACTGACATGTACGTGTTGTATGCCTCGTTCCCCTGCTTATTCCCACATAAACATTAATTGCATGCTAACCTGTGCTTATAACCACCAAAGAGGAAAGAGAAGAAAATAGTCTGTGCAAACTATAATAGCCACTCTGCTTACTTCCCTTTGGCACAGTCCTCAATGGTGAAGACGGAAACCATCAGTTTTGGCAGTGTTTCACCAGGAGGAGTAAAGCTAGAAATTTCTACCAAGGAAGTGCCAGTAGTTCACACTGAAACCAAAACCATCACATATGAATCATCACAGGTGAGATGTTCTGTGAGGACCAGAGCCCTGGCTCCTCATTTCACCCCTCTTATGGCTTATCATGTTTACATAGAACTGCACAATATTTAATTCGTGAGACTTAGAGGATCCAGCAGCCAGACCACCTCTATTAAAAGTGAGGCAATAATGGTCATTTTATTACTTATCGGGGAGCAGCAGGTGACTTAACCAAGTCTTTATGTGTCTCGAAGTGTAGAAAAAGGCTCAGAAACCTGTTTCCCTAGCGTCGGAGAAAGAAAAGTATTCACTCAGCCATCCAGCCCTCACATTTCTAAAATCTTAGTTTTTTTAATGACAGTTATCTCTGGTTGCACTTAGTTCTTATTCTTGGGAGCAGCTCTCAGACTCTGAAGAGCACAATGATTGTATAATGGGAGATAAAGAAATTGTCATAATGCCTTAGGTAGCATAACCAACTTCTGTAGAGCCAATGTGAGCACCTGGATGAGGGGCCTATTCCTCTGCTGCTTTAGGTCGATCCTGGCACAGATCTGGAGCCGGGCGTGCTGATGAGCGCACAGACGATCACATCTGAAACCACCAGTACCACCACCACTACGCACATCACCAAAGTAAGTGGAGTGAGAACCAGGAAGAGGATTCCTTGAGAGCAAGCTGGAGGAAGGTGCTTGTTCAGAACTCACAGGTTGGGCCACCCAAGCACAAAGTGGCTTGCCAGTTAGGATGCCAGGACAGCTGCAAGGAGAGTTTTTACAACTCCTAGACTTACGATGCCCTTGTCCTCATGTGTGAGTTCCTTTTTAGGAATATACATTCTGATATCCTAAACTTAATGCTTGCTCCAGCACTTGGCATGCGGTAGGTGTTCCGAAACACAGGCAATTCAGACCAAAGGCCTCCACTCTATCCTCACCTCTGGAATTAAAAATGTTAAATAACTGCCATAGAACTCTAATTTCAGTTCTCAAAGAATGAATGATGTTACTTAATGCCCTGTCAGCATCTCCTGCCATTTCCTCCGCTGAAGAATGATGATTTCTCCCAGTGAGTAAATTCATAAAGCTTCTCTTTGTGTCTTGCAGACTGTGAAAGGGGGCATTTCAGAGACAAGAATTGAGAAGCGAATAGTCATCACGGGAGATGCAGACATTGACCATGACCAGGTAGTATGTGTGAGACGGTAAATACCCTGGCAGAGAAACAAAGAAAAACCTGTTGGCCCTACAGTTTCAATGCTATTCCTCTAGTCCAGCATGTATTCTGAAAAAAATTCTGAATTAACTTTCCAATATATGGTTTTCCTTTTGTAATCACTGTACCTCATTTGTAAATTGTGGATATAGATCTAGCTCATAAGTCTCCACCTCGCCACTGATCATGCATGTTCCACCTCCTTTTTGTTTTTGCCCTTCTGTGATTTCCTGGGGATAGGCGCTGGCTCAGGCAATTAAAGAGGCCAAAGAGCAGCACCCTGACATGTCAGTGACCAAAGTAGTGGTCCATAAAGAGACAGAGATCACACCAGAAGATGGAGAGGATTGACCAGAGGTAAGAGGTGATGCTGATTCTCTAGGCTTGCCTAGGCTGGCATGAGGCATGGGGCACTTCCCTCTCATCCTTCACCTGATCCTTCCTTTCCTCTGTTCTCTCACTGGCATTTGTTGGGCTGGTTACCAAGAGGATGGAGAATTGGTTTACGGGTTTGTCTCACATTTGGAGCTTCCCTTCTTGTGGAGTTTTTGCATGTACTGCCAGTCAGAGGATAAAGGAAGAGCAGAGGCTATGCTTGCGTGGTCTTCCTGGTGTTCGCTTTTATTCCAGGCCCTGCACTCTTTTCATTATCCAAATTCGTAATGTCAAATTTGATTTTACTTGCCATGTGGCATAATTGGAACTAAGGCAATGTTGCTCCGAGAGGCTCAATTTGTGTGTTCCAAATACCAGGAAAATAATATATACCCCTTTCTCCTTCTGATGGCAACAGTATCCCATTGTAAGCTTTCTCCTCAACTACGTTTGATTACAGCCTGTTTATGCTTTGGTCTTTGATTTTGTTTTTTTAATTTGAAAGCTGAGCACTCACTTTCTTTTTGGATGTCTTATATTTCCTGTATTCTTTGGGATGATTTTTCTCCCTAGTATAGCGCTGTCTCAGGAGGAGGCAAAAAATGCAATCTTGTGGTCCTTTAGAAAGCACATGCCTTTCCAGTGGCTGTTTGGCCAGCATCGTAAGCAGATTGTATCATCTATGTGTGCACAGACTTGTCATGCATACTAACCTGCTATGCAAGAACTCATGGGGCTGTGAGCGTTTCTGAGAGGGCTTTGAATGCTGAATGCAGCAGTCAAGCGACTTGCACAACTTGGTGATGTGATAAAACATTTAGGAGATTTAATATATTAGTAAGTTCTCTAACATTGGTTTAAGAAACATAAATTGGGGCCGGGCGCGGTGGCTCACGCCTGTAATCCCAGCACTTTGGGAGGCCGAGGCGGGTGGATCACAAGGTCAAGAGATCGAGACCACCCTGGTCAACATGGTGAAACCCCGTCTCTACTAAAAATACAAAAAATTAGCTGGGCATGGTGGCGCGTGCCTGTAATCCCAGCTACTCAGGAGGCTGAGGCAGGAAAATTGCCTGAACCCAGGAGGCGGAGGCTGCAGTGAGCCGAGATCGCACCATTGCACGCCAGCCTGGGTAACAAGAGCGAAACTCTGTCTCAAAAAAAAAAAAAAGAAAAGAAACATAAATTGTTGAGTGGCATCTCTTAAAAGAGAAATATAAAAACCATCCATTTTACTCAAATGAATAGTGTATTTTGGAAGATGGCAAAAAAAAAAAATTCTTCCATGAGCTTCAGCCACTTGGGCATTATCGTAATTACTTGAGAGAAAGTGTATAATTGGCAGTGACTTAACACTGGAATGTCATGGCCTCTTGTCCAAATGAGCATTCTATCCTCTAATACTTTTTTTGTGTCGTTGATCTGAGAAAATCTTTCAGTTGTTTTCAAATGAGTAACTAATCAAATCTCTTTTCTGCAGGAATAACTTAGCTTGCACATGAATGCAGTCATGCAAACCATTAGGAAAACCAGAGCCTATATGGACTTCCCTCTTCTAACCCAACTGACTTGTATCTGTCCGTGGAAAATTTCAGTCCAGAAGAATTGACCTTGACCATTAATAAAGACACTGGCAGAGAGATCCTCCCATAATAAAGCAATCTGATTCAGCATCACTAAACTGATAATGCATGAAGCAACAATAAAATTACAAATAGCAGCATTTTTAATTTTCACAAAATGTCTCAGTTTTCAGCTATACCTGCACGTTCATAACCAACAATATAAACCGTGATCTCATGTAACACATAAGCAGTTCATGCCTTTCATAGTTTATTATTATTAAAGTCTGAACAAAATTGCAATTTCTTAGGTAACAAACCTTTTGTTTACAGTTAAACGAAGATTACCCTCAAATACTAGAAGCTGTCTAGGTCCATCTGATGTGTCAGATTTTTCCCAGATTAGATGTGCCAATAACCAAGTTTATTCAGTAAACAACTTATACTTGTTTCATCTGGTTTTATTACTCTCACCCATAAACGGTAATGACTCTCTGACCCTCTGGAAATATTTAACGCTTACAATCTTGCTTTGTGTATCTCATTTAATTTGTTATAAGGTAGTACTGATTTTAGCATATTAATGTGATTTCTTCCTCATTGTTTTGGTCTGTGTTCAATCCAGAGAGCTTTTCAGAGTTCCCTAACCAGTCCTAAGTATGTAAATTGTCATTATTTTGGGAAGAAAAACCTGTATTTTTGTTAGTTTACAATATTATGAAATTTCACTTCAGGAGAACCTGTTGGGCTTCCTGTGGCTTTGTTTTCTTAGTTTCTTTTTCTGTGTATTTTTTAATTGATTTTTCTTCTTTTACTTGAAAAGAGTGTTTTATTTTCAAATCTGGTCCATATTTACATTCTAGTTCAGAGCCAAGCCTTAAACTGTACAGAATTTTCACTGTAATTAAAACTATTTAGTGTTATATATAGTCTTCAAAAAGAGAGATTCTCCATTACACAGTCACCTGCATCACAGCCCATGGTGAATGTATGTTTCTGCATAGCAAAATAAAAACGGCAAATGCACTGAAAGCTCTAGGTTTCTATGTTTAATAATTTCAGGATTGTATGTGTTGAGTCCAGAGGTAATATTTGCATAACATCAAAGGCCTTATTCATCTACACTGTAGAGCTATCCTGCTTTAACAAGATTAAAAAAACCACACACACAGTATAAGTATGCAGTGTCTGTACCCTTTGAGGGATTGAAGATGGGAACAAAATACATACACTTAAATATTTGGTTGCCTAAGAAAGGTTTAAAAAATACATCATTAAATCTCATCCTGAAAGTTTTAGGTTTTCTTTTTTTTAAATAAGAAACAAGACTCTGCTATAAAATAGGGTTGCTCAGCCTACAATCTCATGACCCATTTTAACAATCACTGTCACTGTCACCCATTTCTTTCATTATATCCACCTCTTCCCAGCACATCTCTTACTCTATTAAGTCAGCGTCAACCCTAGCTGTTTTAAAAAATCAACATAGAGTCTGGAATGTGAATTTGAAATCACGTCTAACTTACAAATGAGTGTTACACATTCCTTCCATTAAGTGCTTTTTATTTTTTTAATCTTTGTTACTGCTTCAAATTAACTGGTATAGAAGTTTCTGCCTTAGGTAGCCATAGAGGTGGCTGTGTATTTAAATGGGCATTTACTCATGAAGTAAAATTGGATTGTTCCATATTAAAAAAAAAAAATTGTGGCAGGCCACCGGTGCATGTAAAATTATGTTCTCAGAAATGACATTTGTTTTGACAAATAGTTTCTTATCAGAGCTGTTTAGCTGTGAGGAAGGGTGACAGACGGATCTGATCCTCCACCACGAGTGTGGCTGTTAACACATGCATGCTTGCACGAACATGCTCTGCTCATCAAATGGGAATGGGGCAGCAGAAAGACTGGCTCCAAGGGGCTTTGGCGTGCCCTATCTCAGCATCACTCCACTGTTGCTGGTACGGAACACTTTCCACTTGAGCTGAATACCACAACATTTCAGGGACACTAAAAGACATCTAACTTGATAACAAGAGGTCAAATCTAAGAACCAACCTTAAAAAGAAGTTGCTGTGAATAAAAACATTCATATGGGTGTTTTGTTCATCCTGTCACACATGCCAGAAACCTGGGAGACTTGGGCACCAGTGTCTTCCTTGCCCATCATTTTCCTAGCCTGCCAGTTACATTTCTTCACTGTCTCTTTAGTCTAGCCAGAACACTATAGACTATTCCGGTAGTCCACTGACTGCTGTTCCCACATTCTTACCCACATCATCCAGTCCCTTACACTGTAGCTTGCAATCTTGCAAAAAATACAAATGTAATCTTGTCACCCTTGTGCTTAAAATGTGCTTTTGGCTTTGCTCTTAGTGTAAGGCCTCAATTCTTTTTTTTTTTTTCTTCAACTTTAAGATTCAGAAGGTAGATGTGCAAGTTGGTTACATGGGTATATTGCATGATGCTGAGGCTTTGGGTATGATTTAACCCATCACCTAAGTAATGAGCATAGTACCCAATAGATAGTTTTTCAACCGTTGCCTCCCTCCTCTGTCTAGTAGTCCGCCGTGTCTGTTGTTCCCATATCTTTGTGTCCATGTGTGCCCAGTGTTTAGCTCCCACATATGCATGAGCAGATGCAGCATTTGGTTTTCTGATTCTGCATTAGCTCATTTACAATAATGCCTCCAGCTGCATCCATATTGCTGCACAGGGTATGATTTTTTTCACTTCTTATTGCTGTATAGTATTCCATGTTGTGTGCATTATATTTTCTATCTGATCCACCATGGATAGATACCTGGGTTGATTCCATGTCTTTGCTATTGCGAATGGTGCTGTGATGAACGTATGCATGCATGTCTTTATGGCAGAATGATTTATATTCTTTATATCCCTTTGGGCATATACTCATGAATGGGATTGCTGGGTTGAATGATAGCTCTATTTTTAGCCCTTTGAGAAACCTTCATACCGCTGTCCACAGTGACTGAACTAATTTACATTCCCACCAACAGTATATGTGTCCCCTTTTCTCTGCAGCCTACCAATCTCTTTTTTTTTTTTTTTTTTTTGAGACGGAGTCACTCTGTCACCCAAGCTGGAGTGCAGTGGTGCCAACTGGGCTCACCGCAACCCCTGCCTTCCGGCTTCAAGCAGATCTCCTGCCTCAGCCTCCTGAGTAGCTGCGATTACAGATGCATACCACCACACCCAGCTAATTTTTGTATTTTTTGTAGAGACGGGGTTTCACCACGTTGGCCAGGCTGGTCTCGAACTCCTGACCTCAGGTGATCTGCCTGCCTTGGCCCCCCAGAGTGCTGAGATAACAGGAGTGAGCCAGCGCACCTGGCCTTTTTTTTACTTTTTAGTAATAGCCATTCTGCTTGGTGTGAGATGGTTTCTCATTATGGTTTTGATTTGCATTTTTCTGATGACTAGTGATGTTGAGCATTTTTTCATATGTTTATTGGCCACTTGTGTGTCTTCTTTTAGAAATGTCTGTTCATGTCTTTTGCCCACTTTTTAATGGGGTTATTTTTTGCTTGTGGATTTAAGTTCCTTATAGATTCTGGACATGAGACCTTTGTCAGGTGCATAGTTTGTGAATATTTTCTCCCATTCTGTAGGATGCCTGTGTACTCTGTTGATAGTTTATTTTGCTGTGCAGAAGCTCTGTAGTTTAAGTAGGTCCTACTTGCCAATTTTTGTTTTCGTGGCAATTGCTTTTGAGAACTTAGCTGTAAATTATTTGCCAAGAAAGGCCTCAATTCTTCTAACCTGGCCTCTGAAGCCTTGTATGGACTTGCTGCTCCCCACCTACTTCTCAACCACAGAGGCAACAGTGTGTCCGCTTACTCTGGGATCCCACTCCCTCTCCCCCGCGCTGGAGAAGTGCTGGAACTATCCTCAGCCCTGTTTTACTGGGTCCCAAATTCTGTTGTAGATCTGAGCTCAAATGTTCCCTTCCTGATTTTACATATGAGCTTTGCCTATTATACACTCTCAAAGCAACATTTTTGGTAGCAAATTTCATGATTGTAACTTTTATTTTTCTGCCCAGTTCTTTGAATGAATCTCTTCTGCGTGCCATGGGTCTCACAGATGGCCCACATCCAAGCATTGTGCCTCCCTGAGTGGTGCTCAATATTTGTATGAATGAATGAACTCATTGATACAGGTTACTTTGCTAAGATAAATTTGAAACATCAGTTTTTTCCTGAGTTTTCTCTGAAGCCCAGCAAGTGTGGGGGAGTGGCTCCCCATGGAAACAGTTCCTATTTCAGCTCCCTCAGCAGCTCTCATGATTATGCCATTATCATTGAGTCAGTCACTGGGAAGCATCCCTCAGCAAATGATGGTCACTCCCAGAATCTGCCATTAGACATGATGGGTTGCTTTCAGCTCTCTAATTAGAAAAGGTGACACTTTATTTTACATGTGCTGATGTTGGCCTCAGTTCAGTTAACATCAGGTTGAGATCTATTATTGTTGAGCTCTAAACTTTACGTATATTTGAAAGTGGTCTTGGAAGCTGGAGTCTCCTTATTTCAAAAAGTCACATTGTAAATTTCACTAGATACACCATTTGTGGATAAGGGAAGTCTTAACCACTTCATAACATCTTTCTCAAAGTCATTAATTCTTCAGTCTGGGCATGTCAGAGGTAAGAGGGTAAGTAATACAGGCTTAAAACCCTGAGGTTGGTTTTTGACTCCTTTACTTCCTTTGCAGTGCGAAAGATCCGTTACATCTAACCTTCCTTTATCATCCTACTTTAAGCCCTCGTCATCTCTCACCTGGACTGTTGATCAGCTGCTAACTGGTCTCTAAGTTCCATTCATCCACTTCCACTACCACCACCTGCAACCTTCTGCCCCCAGTCTTTTTAGGCTGCCCACTTGTCAGTCTTAAAGCTGTCATCATGACACAACCAAAAATCCTTTGGTGATATTCCTTACTCATTCCCCAAGCCTCAATTCTGAACTCCTAAATTTGAGTTAAAACTACATATCATCCTGTGTCCCACCTTTTTTTCTTCCATATTCTACAGGATGAACTGTATATGTCTAATAACGTGACAGATACACCAGTGGTCATAGCAGCATTATTTATAGTAAATGGTGAAATCAGCCCAACACGTGAATGGCTAAGCAAACTGAAATATATACACGCAATGGAATCTTAACCATAACAGAGATTGAAGGAATTTCTTTGGTTTTGGTTTTGTTGTTTTTGTTTTGTTTTGTTTTGTTTTGTTTTTTGAGACAAAGTCTCACTCTGTTGCCCAGGCTGGAGAACAGTGGCGTAATCTTGGCTGACTGCAACCTCCACCTCCTGGGTTCAATTGATTCTCCTGCCACAGCCTCTTGAGTAGCTGGATTACAGGTATGCACCACCATGCCTGGCTAATTTTTGTATTTTTAATAGAGACGGGGTTTCACCGTGTTGTCCAGGCTGGTCTCGAACTCCTGAGCTCGGGTGATCCGTCCACCTTGACCTCCCAAAGTGCTGATGTTACAGGTGTGAGCCACTGCTCGTGGCCTAGAATGAAGTTCTTACATGTGCTACGACATGAATTACCCTTGAAAACTTATCCCAAGTGAAATAAGCCAGACACAAAAGGACAAATACTATATGGTTCCACTTATATGAGGTACATAAAGTAGTCAAATTCAAAGAGATAGAAAGATGGTGGTTGCCAGGGGCTTCTGGTAGGGAAGAACAGGGAGTTATTGTTTAATGGGCACGATGACTCATGGATGATGGAACTGTTTGGAAAATAGTAATGATGGTTATACAACATTGTGAATGTACTTAATGCCACTGAAGAATATACTTAAAAATGGTTAAAGAGACAGGCTTCATGTAATATCTTACCATAAAAAAATACATTTGTCATCTCAACCTTCCAAAAGTTCTTACTATTGAGATCAACACTGGCCACCGCCCCACCATGTGCTCCATGGTCCCAGCCAGCTCTTTGGTCTCCTGTTCTTATGAGCATCAGAGAAAAGCCTCTTTCATGGAAGGTACGAGCAAGAGGAAAAAAAAGAAAAAACAGACTATGCAAGGTGGATTTTAAAAAAGGAAAAATGATTACTAATAGCTTCAGATCAGAGAGGACGCCACATCCATAAAAAGAGATCAGAGAGCTACCGAGGAACATTCAGAGAACAAGAAAGCTTTTATAAATTGAACCATATTGGTAGAAATGAAAATTTCAGTAGAATGCTTGGGAATTTGAGGAAATCTAAAAATGCAGGAGAAAAAAAATGGAAAAAAATGCAAGAAAAGATAAAAGCACTCTACAAAAAGCTTACAAATAGCTGGGGTTCCAGAGAGTGAAATCATCATCATGATCATTACCAAAGTTCCAACTTTGAAGTTGCAGGTTGGTTTCCAAGTGACAATAGAATGTACCCTTTCCTTACACTGCTGGGTTCTTGCTGGCTGCCCAAAAGATACTTATTTAGGGAAAGCTATGTAGGTGGTAAAAACCAAAAGGCAAAGAAATGACTAACACAAAAGTCAGAATGGTAGTTACTTCTAAATCAGGGAAGGAGGGTTGTGATAAGGGAGGTTCCCACAGGGCTTTCTGAGGGTGCTAGGCAGGAGTGTTCCTTAGGTTACTTACTATTCTTTCATCTCTATGCAAACATTTTTCTCTATCCTGTGTTAAACTTCAAAAATACCTATTTTTTTAAGCCCTCATTATCTTTTGTTGAGACAGGGTCTCATTCTGTCGCCGAGGCTGGAGTGCAGTAGAGCGATCATGGCTCACTACAGCCTCAATTTCCTGGACACTCATGACCCTCCCATCTCAGCCTCCTGAGTAGCTGGAACTGCAGCTACTCAGAAAAAAATTTCATTTTGCCATGTTGCCCAGGCTGGTCTCAACCCCTGGGCTCAAGCAGTCCTCCTGCCTCAGCCTCCCACAGTGCTGGATTTACGGATGTGGGCCTTCTTTCACTTCTATGAAAGGAAATACGTCCCAGGACTAAAGAACCTAGGACTAAGAAGTCCTGGTTAAAAGTATCAACGCATCGATGATTAGATTTGAGATCTTAAGTAGTTGACTTCATTTCTCTGAGTCTCAGTTCACTTATTCATAAAGAAAAAATTGTACTAGCTGATCCCTAAATGTTCCGTGGAGTTTCCTGTTCCATGATGCCAGCTAAGCTCTAACTGAAATGCTGGCCTAGGAAGTAGGCCGTTTCTGTCCTCAGGAATCTCACCACAAGGCTATTAGTGATGCTCAAAAATCAAAGAAGTTTCAAGCTCAAAAGAACTTTAGGACCATGGAGTTCAGACAGCTCACAAAAGCAGTCCGTTAACATTGCCTTTGCCCCATGGAAAGATTCTAAGTTAGAATCCTAAAGTGGAATGGGAGTGGGTTTCTGAATACAGACACACACACACAGAATAGCCTCCCAAGTTACACTGAAATAAATGCAACCTGTTAGAGACTGGTCTATATTGCAAGTTTAGGAATATTGTTTCCATATTACAAGTTTAAGGAAAATTTTATCTACAAAAATAGTACATGGATTTCTAGAGCATGTATTATGCTCTAGAGTAACATACCATATACCTTATGGATATACTTTATGGATACCATACCATACCATATGCCTTATGGAATATCCATACCATAAGGAGGAGCCAGAATATTTTCCAGCTGAATTCCAGTCTTAGTCATTCTCCTTGAATGATACGGAAATCTAAATTATCCTTGAACACAAGCAATGACAAAGAAATACACGTGTTAATGCAGCGTATATTTCAACAAATTGGCCAATATAATTCTAATTCTAAGCTTTGCGGAGAATGCCAAGCAGAAGCCATGTGGGCACACTGCTGGTGAGCATCTAAGTTGGTGATTTGGAGTAACATTCATACTGACATAGAGTCTTAAATTTTGCAAAGTTCTCAGCCCAGCAAATCCAACTCCTGGAACTTTTCCTGAAGAAGACACAGAAGTATACAGCAATTAATGTACAATGATGAATAGCTCCGTGTTGCTCATAAAATCCAAGAAGTGTAAGTGGTCTAAATAGCAAAATGAAATCTGTAAATAAATTATGGCATTACATAAAATAGAATGCATTGAAACCAGAAATTATAGAATAGGCTGGGTGTAGTCGCTCATGCCTGTAATCTCAGCACCTTGGGAAGCTGAGGGAGGTCACCTGAGATCAGGAGTTTGAGACCAGCCTTTCCAACGTGGTGAAAATACAAAAATTAGCCAGGCGTGGTGGCAGGTGCCTGTAATCCCAGCTACTTGGGAGGCTGGGGCAGGAGAATCACTTGAACCTGGGAGGCAGAGGTTGCAGTGAGCCGAGATCATGTCACTGCACTCCAGTCTGGATGACAGAGCAAGACTGTCTCAAAAACAAAAATATAGCATACCAGCCTGATAGAGGAAATCATCTTAATATGTTAAGTGAAAAAGTGGATAAACGAGTTTATACATTATGGTGCTAATTAAGCACAGAAGCTTATTTCTGCACAGAAAATGCCTGGGAGGATGTAGCAGTGATTTTTCTCTGAGGAGCGATTGTATAGTGATTTTTTTCTTCTTTGTGCTGTTCTATTTTTGTAAACTCTTGTTATAGACAAAGTTTCTTCAAATGTCTATCACCATTATATTTTTTTCAAAAAGAGTTTAAGAAATAATATCAATAATTTAAGAACTGAGAATAATGGAGAGTGAGAGATACGTAAATGAGAAGAAAATTGGGAAATTGACTTTTTCCTGGAAATTCAAAGCCATTGTTAAAATCTCCAAATGTTACAAATGCTTTTGTTAAATACTTGCTTCCTTAGTCACCTTCTAATTAGAATGGTGATAGATTAGTTTCTATTACAAACAATGAAATTATTTATAGTAACACTTGATGCTAAATGTTTACAGATGTAGACGCTTCTCCTTAGACACACATAAGCACAAATGTAATCTGTGCATTTGCTTTTTAAGGGTGTTGTGTCATATACTGTGTAAGTAATTTTGTGTTACCATAGTATAATTGAAGACTCTCTACATTTGCTGAACTTTTACCTCCCTCACGTAAAGCTATCACTGGACCTCTTTCCGTTTGATCAAACATGACGTAAAAAAAGCGAACAAAAACCATAGACTGGGAAGGCAGCAATCCTGTGCTCTGCCGTATACTAGCTTTGTCACTTAGGCCAATTATCTAGACATTCCGAGTCTCAGTTTACCCATAGTTAAAAGGGGCGCATAGCCAGCCACGCAGGTGGTTGTAGTTTTAATGAAACCCTTCAGCTATATGAGAAAGTATATGAGCAAGAAGGAAATTCTTTGTAAAATGTAGAATGGTAGTTTGATGTAGTGACAGTATTTTTCCTTCACTCCCCTCAACACTGTGCTTCACTTATCTGTATATGAGAACTCAGACTGGTTTATCTCAGGAATAGCAATTGCCTCTGTTTAAGAAAAAGTAGCCCTAAGCTTGGGGAAGTTCGGTTCAGAAGCTGCAATATCCTTTCCTTGGGATGTAATTCAAGTGATATGGCTGTATCTAGGATCCTTCCCTGCAGCAGGGTCAACGTTCATTTTATAGAGGGAGAAAAAAAGAAACGTGATTACTTATATGAAGGTGGTTCATGCTTTTCTATGGTGAGAATTTAGCTAATATATCAGTGAAATGGTGAACCTGAGATGGCTGGCATAATGCCTGTCCATATTAAACACGTAGTAAATGTGCACTGTGTGTGAATCTAAAACCTAAATATGCAAGTTCCTATGATTATTGCATATCTTATTGAAAGGTGTATATGTATATGGTTAGGGGATTGCATATATTTGTGGATTAGAAATAATGATATTCTACATAAGGGTTTATAATTGCCTTAACACATTTTGTATGACTACACAGAGAGTTGACAGGTGATCACATTCCAAACGCTGTAGAACATTTGTGTACTTGACTGGATTCATGTCAGAGACCTTTTCTGGGAATGCTTATTGAGGATTAAAGCAGAAGGGAATCACAGGCTAGCTGCGTTAGAATTTCCTGCGGATTTCCTTCAAAATTCTGAAGCGTAAGCTTCATTCTAGAGGTTCTGAATTAATTGGTCTGGGAGTGGGGCCCAGGCATTACTATTTTTAAAAGCCCCACAGATGATTCCAATGTGCAGCAAAGGTGGACAATCTGGTTATTCTCAAAGCTGACCGTGCATCAGAATCACCTGGAGGGCTTGGCAAACTCCTGCCCTGCCTCCTGCCCCAGATTCCTGATTTCGGAATTCTGGGGCAAGGGCTGAGAGTTTTCATTTCTAGCAAGGTCTCAGGTGCTACTGATACCACTGGAGACCACACTTTGAGAACCACTGTCCTAGTGGAAAGAGCACTGATTTAGGAGAGACGCTTAGTGACAAGTTTCTTGATCTACAATTCAATTTCATCTTTGAAAGAAGATGAACTCCTTACTTCATCCACATACAAATTATTGTAGAGATTTACTAAGAAAATATTCTGAGTCCCCATAAGGAATGTTTTAAGTGCCAAAGGCTTGCATTCCATGATTTCCCATGTACTAGGAGTCTGTGAGATCAAGTGGGGTGAATCCCAGAAGCACAACGAAAAGATGGATGACAAAATAATGAAAGCAAAAACTGATTTCCATCAGTAGTGATGGGAGTAATGGCTCCAGTAAGAGAAGTTGTGTCTCACTGAGACAGCGGGCATCACCTTGAAACATTGATAAGGGTAACTGTAGTGACAGAAAGAAGTTTCCAAGGAGACACCAATAATAATCAGAAATATTTTAATGATGCCAAAAAAAGGGCTTCGGCGTTGATTTCTTGTAATCACCCTAAATAGGCCTTAAATGTAGGCTCTTCATAAAGCCTGAAAATAAACTAATGTACAGAAGAATGAATCATGGCCACTTATAAAAATGTTCCCAAAGAGGAACATGGGAGAACGAAAAATCAACATGCAATGTAATGAGCTAGGAGGTATAGTATTGGTGAGTGGAAATTAGGGACTCAGAGGAGAAAGATCCTGTCCTGGGTGGGATGAAAGAAGTGACATTGGAAGTGATACTTGAAGAATATACAGTGCTCACCAGACACCAAAGGAGGTGGCAGGGTGGAGATCAGGACTCTCAGAAAATAGAAGCATCTCCTCCATCGGTCTGGTGCCCTATGCCTTCCAAATAGCCATCTACTGCTGGCTCTGTCTCCTGCTCTGATAACTGGGAAACTTAACCTACATGAGCATTGAATGAAGATAAGCAGGGCTGTAAGGGAAATGTCCCAAGAGTAAGAACTTGAGTGCAGATGGCTGGGTACCAACTACTTGTGGTTACAACTCCTGCTGCCAGAAGGAGCAGAGCCTTCGGTCTGAAGTGAACACTTTAACGAGAAGATTGGCTTGGAGGCAAAGGAAGGATTTCTGTGACTTGGGGCCGGTGATGGGGGTAGTGGGGGATCCTATCTCTAGTAATGGTATAGAAAAACAAATCACAGAATAAAAGTCAGTCTTAGGGAGTAGCTTAGGATACCCTGCAAGAAGGTTTGGAGAAAAACTGGATTTCTTAAGTAGTAGTGTGCCCATTGTGTAATTCTAGATTTATATCACATTAGTAGCACTGTTTTCATGTAAGGAGAGTTTTAAATAGAAGAGCTGTTTCTTCAAGTACAATAGAATAATAATTGGAACTATTTGAAAAGATAGAACTAAGAATTTGTATTAAAACTCTCCATTAGCAGAAGTGTTTGGAATAGAGTATTTTGATTAGTTTAAACCATTTATTTCCTACATGAGTTACAAATGTCTAAAGAATGACAATACCATGTCATATTCTAAGTGCAATAATACTATGAATAACTTCTCCTTTCATGATTCAGAACACCCAGGATCTTTCCACGTATGGTAGTCTTCATGTGAGATCTCTTCTCACCACACAGTGTTGTGGATACAGAAGGGCAGGAAATGCATTTGGATGAGTACTGAGTACTGATCACAGGACAGAGCTCCAAAGTTGCTTTTCGGAATAAATTCCTTATAGTAGCCTGTCCTTTATACGACCTTCTCATAAAAGTGGAACATAAAATGCAGTTCAGGTTGGGTGCAGTGGCTCACACTTATAATCCCACCACTTTGGAGGGCCAAGGCAGGTGGATCACTTGAGGTCATGAGTTCGAAATCAGTCTGGGCAACATGGTGAAACTTTGTCTCTGCAAAAAAATATAAAAATTAGGCTTGATAAGTCACGACCGCAGTCCCAGCTACTTGGGGCACTGAAGTGAGAGAATCCCTTGAGCCCAGGAAGTTGAGGCTGCAGTGAGCTGTGATTGCGTCGCTGCACTCCAGCCTGGATGACAGAGCAAGACTGTCTCAAAAATAAATAAATAAACAAAATACGGTTCCTGTCCAATAAGTACTTTGACTTTTAAGAACTTGGATTTAAGGCAAAGGGAAGTTTCTTGAGAAAAGAAATAGACTTGACCATCTGGAGCAGGACATTACCTCCCTTGTGTCCCAGATTATCAGGCACATCTTGGGAAACTGGTGAGCCTGGGATGTCACTGTTACTGATTGAGATGCTGTCACTCAGATTTTAAAATGATGAGGTTTTCCTTAGCCTCAAAGGTGTCTTAAAACAGGGCAGGAGGAGTGAGGTAAGCATGGCTTCCCTGCGTAGGAATGATTTCCCAGGCTGCTTCTGATCATTTCTGGGAAAGGAAGAGTTTTCTACCTATCAATGCCAGAGATAGTAGACAGTGGAGAAATGTGGACACATTGGGATCCAGGGGCAACTGGAGCAGGAGGCACCAAGAAGCACCGTCAGGGTCTGCATCTGACTTTCCCTGGAGGGTACTGCAGAGGCCAGAGTGAGCCCAGCACCAGGTGATCGTCACAGGTGGGCGCACATGCATACTGTGGTCAGAGCAGTGCAAAGGCTTGGCTACAGACAAGCAGGAAGCAGAAGGGTCAAGAGCAATGACAGGCTTGACTGGCCAAGTCCAGGAACTTACGGAGACCTTGCAGCTCTGGATATAGATGACTTTTTAAAAATCTGATATGAACTTCTTTGCTTGTCATTCCTCTTCCTCCTAGAGATACACTGGTAGTGAGTGGGAGATGAAGGGCAGACAGAAATCTAGTTGAGTGTGCTGGCCAGTCGGGCACCCATTAATTAAGGCTTTGTGATAAATGAATGCTATTTAAGAACTCATGACTAATATCTAGCTGTCATTCGGTTGCAATCGGTTATGAAATGCCTGCTGTGTCCAGAATGACTCCTGCAGAAAATTTTGACAGGCACTATGTGTTAAAAAGAAAAACACCTGACTTCAGTTCTTTTAGATATGAAAAAGAAAAAATGCTGTTGCCTCTTATAAAGCCATGCGTAAGTAGTGGTGACTTTTTTCTTTTCCCTTTGTTTCTTTTTGACAGAGTCTCGCTCTGTCGCCCAGGCTGGAGTACAGTGACATGATTTCGGCTCACTGCAACCTCCGCCTCCCAGATTCAAGCAATCCTCCAGCCTCAGCCTCCTGAGCAGCTGGGATTACAGGTGCGTGCCACCACACCTGGCTAATTTTTGTATTTTTAGTAGAGATGGGGTTTTGTCATGTTGGCCAGGCTGGTCTCGATCTCCTGACCTCAAGTGATCCTCCTGCCTCGACTTCCCAAAGTGTGGGGATTATAGGAGTGTGCCACCACACCCAGCCAGTAATGGTGACTTTTAACCTCTTTTCTCCAAAACTCCTCCCAACCTCTCATATTTTGCTCATTTCACCCCTTGGCTTGCAGTTCCAGCCCCATCCCCGGTGTCATCACCCCTCTCTACGATGGCTTTTCAGGAACCTCCTCCATCCTTGCTGGTTTCCCTTAACTCTATTTGTAAAGCATTTCCTTCCGTGTTGTCAGCCATTCCCAACACAAAAGTGTTCCATTTGTTCCTGCAAGAACACTCAACCTGTATAGCCACTTACTGGCTTTATGATGTGAGGCACTTATTAATCCTTTCAAATCCACAACGTGGGATAATTTGTAAAATGGTCATTTAAACATGTCAAAATGATAGTATTTGACCAGCTCTGACCTACAAAAATATCGTCTAGCTCTGACCTACAAAAATATCAGCCTCCTATGCTGTGAGAATTAGTTAAACGTATAGCAATTCAAGAAGCACCAACATGTTGTAAGCCATTATTCCTTTCTACTGATGACATTCAGACTCTGAATTACATCTTTGCCCAAGGATAGCAAATGTGTGACCTGTGCTGCCTCCACATCTACCCATTCCCAGGAAGCCACTATTCCTTTATTGTAGGGCCCTTCTTCACTGAGCCCACAGGCCAATTGACACCCTTTGAAAATAAGAGGCACTATGTCCCAACCTCACATCCTACTCTTCTGGTCTCAAGAAATTTTCATGCCCCCTGCCCAGCTAGTCTATCAGAAGGGGTTTGGCTCTCTTTTGGGGTAAGGCACTGTGTGCTTCTGGCATTTTTCCATGGAATTTTTTTAATAGAAATGTTCTACATGATGGTAAGGTCTTAGGTCCCTCTTAATGCTTAGTAATGCTGCAGTGACCTTTGGGTTAAGTGAGGTTTTGTGGACTTCCTTGGTGGCTCAAGAACCTTTGTGTAATTTCAGTTTTTTGGAACATATGTTCTGGATTTCAAACTCTCTACAGATCGACATATCCTGCGAGTGTTATGGGCAGGGGAAAGGGAGGTGGTGAGCTACCTGACTGGCTGAATATGACCCAAACAGGGCTAAAGAATAGCTTAACCTGTGGAAGCTGTATTTTGGCGGTGGGTGGGGGGTGGTTCCACGGATGAATGTACTCCAGATAAAACATGGCCATGCACCTGCTTGTCCTCCAGCCATCTTCATTCTAACAGTAGCCTAGTCTTTGCCACCCACTTGTTTCAACTCTGCACTGACCCTGTGAGCTGTCACTTCTAAATATCACAGCTTCCCAAAGGCCATTCATTACTCTCTGAATTACTCATAAACCTTCTGGGTCCTGCCCTTCAATGCTAGGTCCCAGCACAGTTGAATTAAATATATGACATGTTTATGAAAATGAAATATTATAGAACTCAAGCCTATCTGTAACCTTGAAGAATTGAGGCACTATAATAAAGATTTAATATCCCTCCCCTCTTCTAAAATAATATATTGAAGTACAAACTACATTTTTTTTTAAATGATGCCAGTGGCCAGGGGCAGTGGCTCACACCTGTAATGCCAGCACTTTTGGAGGCCAAGGTGGGCAGATCACCTGAGGTCAGTAGTGTTGGGATTCACTTGGGATGGCTAGCAAAATATTAGGGAAATATTAGGGAAAGTTATAAATTATAGTCTAAAACCTTTTGGAAGGCTGAAAGGTTTTAATTGAATGGGCTGAAGGCAGCCAGTTCTTATGTTAGAACTTTAAGACATAGGGTAAGATTAGGATAATAAAGCTTCCCCAGTTAAGTCTGTTTACCCCACATCCCTTTGTCTTTAACTGTTTACTCATGTAAACTTTGTGCTGGATGGTCCTTTCAGGGGGGAGGTCGAAGGGGAATTAATTACCCACTAATGATGTTTATTCTGGGTCGCAGAACCAAGACATTTTATCATTCATAAAGCCACTCTTTTAACCATGTTAATTATCCACAAGTGAGTTGACTTAGAACTTCTCTTATTAAATCTGTACTGAATAAATGAAAGGAGAAACAGGGATCAGTTAGCTGTAATAGCCCTCTGAGAGCAGCTAACGACCTCCCTGGCCCACTCAAATTCACTGTACTCTGGTGTGTGAGAGTGTATTTCATTCATCCATCCATTGCTAAGTTAAGGTCTGCAGGACAGACCTCTGCAGGTGGTGATCAACATCTCAGGTGGTGACCCCGATGTGATACCCATCACACAGGAGTTTGAGACCAACCTGGCCAACATGGCAAAACCCTGTCTCCACTAAAAATGCGAAAGTTAGCTGGGCAAGGTGCTGCAGGCCTGTAGTCCCAGCTACTCTACTTGGGAGGCTGAGGCAGGAGAATCATTTGAACCTGGGAGGTAGAGGTTGCAGAGAGCCAAGATCATACCACTGTGCTCCAGCCTGAGTGACAGAGCGAGACCCCATCTCAAAATAAATAATAATAGTAGTAATAATGATGAGACCAGGTGTGGTGGCTCATATCTGTAATCCCAGCATATTGGGAGGCCAAACTACCTTGAAACTGGTAGTACGATCCCTGTTACTACCAATAAATAAATAAGCAAACAAATAAATAAAATTAGCTGGCATGATGGTGCCTGCCTTTAGTCCTAGCTATTCAGGAGGCCGAGGCAAGATGATCACTTGAGACCGGTTCAAGGTTATGGTGAGCTATGATCAAAAGAATAGTATTAATGAAGCCCAGCTTTCTCTGCTTTTCCTGGGTCTGTTGCCAAAAGAAAAACAGTTTCCAGTCATGGACACGATGCAGGCTTTTTTTTTTTTGCATGCCACAAACATACTTTACAGGTCCTGCTATCATGGCAGAATGCATGGCTTCCCTATCACATCAGCAAAATGCATTAGGAATTAACTCACCACCAGAAAAGCACCCAATTTATGTAGCAAATTAATTTAAAGTGGCCCACCCACCTCATCTAGGGTTAGGTGTAAGGAGGAGAGTAGCAGCAAATATGATCCAGGCTGAAGATCAGGGTTATTTGGCTGGTACTAGGAATGAGAAACTAATAAAATTACTCACTCAAGTCCTTTTGTGTGTCTATTCAAATTAACTCAGTTGCCCCTCCATCAACTTCATTTTGCATATACAGTTGGATAATTGCATATTTAACATTTTGATTCATTTTTACACTGAGAAAAGTTTGTGCATATTTTCAAACTATATCCTGAATGTAAATTTAGCATACTATTTTAAGGATATGTCATTTCATGTATGTAAGGTAATCCAAAGAGTAGTGAAATTTTCTTTTTCTACCTCAAAGAAGAGAAGATACTAGTCCTGGATTTTAGAGCCTCTTCAGATTCCTTCTCTTCTAACCCAGGTTTAGCCCACTCAAATATCACATGCATTCTAAATTTAAATGCTGCCAGATTTGTATAACATCTCACTTTTCAGTATATTTGCAGCAATGTTGCAAGACACTGGTATATTCCAGAGATCATTTTGCTCTGCTTTCAACAGTTTTTTTAAGGAGGCTTGAATTTATCTGGGGACGTGCTACCTGCTACCTAGTTTGATTTCAGAGGAGTTGTCCTCGAATGTTGAGCAGCCAAATGATAAAAGGTGTTCAGGACCAGAAGGACACTGAGCTCACTGCCTCCCGACTAAATGAGAGGGTGCTGCCTGCATTCCAGCCCAAGTCTGCTCTTTGTAAAGCTGACTTTCAAATTCCCCCTGCTCATGACTTACGGTGACTTTTTCAATTACCCTTGACTGCTGGATGAATGCTGCTCTAAATGTGGGGCTCAACTCTGATAATGCCTTGAAGAGCACAAACAGCAAAAAGCTGTTAAACTGCAAATCATAAAATTTTAATCACCAGGGCTTGACTTTAGATGATGGGCTGCCTCAGCCTCATAGCCCAAGGCCTGAATTATGAGGAGCCACCCTGGCTGCTGAGCTCTAGAGAAGCCTCAAATCCATCCATATCTTGGCCCTTATCAAGTGGATTTTAGCATGGAAGGTGGTGCACTATGGAATGGGGGCAGAGAGTGACTCTGGGCTTGAATCCCAGAGGATCATGAGTAGAAAATCACATCTATACAAATAATGGCCCCTGACAATACGTTGATATTATTGAGCCTTTGAAATGCCTTCAATGTGGTCTATTATTTTATGAGCAGCATTTGCCACAACTCATTCTACCCCCATGAAGTCCAAACTTTTCACTGTGGCATTCAAAGCCACTCATAGCCAGAATCTACCTATCTTTCCACTTCAATTCCAGAGACTTCCCAACTCAACCCCTAGCCTGGAGTGTAGACACTACTGGGCCCTCACCCCTCAACGCAAAGCCCATATTCACACTTTAAGGCATATGTTCATGGTAAGTCCTGTATATTAGAGCTTCCTGACCTTTTAAAATTAATAGCTAATGAAAGCGGTCTCTTCATATCCATAGGTTCTGTATCTATAGATCCAACCAACCATGGATCAAAGTGTAGCTAGGCCTATGATGGTTGTGTCTGTAACTGAACATGTAGAGACATTTTTTTTCTTGTCATTGTATCATTATATCATCTTGTCATTATATGATTTTGTCATTATATGATTTTGTCATTATATATTTGCAATTGTAAATTGCAAATATAAATTATGATAATTTGGGAAAGCAAAAGGGGACAAAATGAAAGCATTTTAAGATATCTGTGGGTTTTTGTGAATAACTGCTAAAATATAAAGACAGCATATCATGAAATATAATTATAATTTTTTAAATAATGTTTTAAAATAAAATCTTTAAAAATATTAACGATCAATTGGACATGGTTCTTTTTTGCTTGTATTTTAAAAATATCTGTTTTTTAATGCTTGATGTGGTTCTACCTTATTCCTGAACAATACATTTTAATGATTATTTCTTAAAATTCTGATAGTCTCCACTGATGAGAAACTTTTTATTTAAACAACTAGGTAATAAAAATGTTAAAACTATTGATTTTGTGATCTTTTGAAATTTATAAGGTAGCTGATTATTATATTTAAATATTCCAACAGCTCTCATATTGATGAATGTATTGTTTAAATTCTTGAGATATTAATGGGTTTTAAAATGTAATTGAACTTTTTATGTCCATTATTTCAAAATTTATTTATTTATTCATTCAATCCAAAAATGTTATTACTCTTTTGTTATTTGTCACGTTCTACTTCAGATACCAGTGATTCAGCCATGAACAGCTGTAACAATGCAAAAGCCCTGCCCGCATGGAGCTTACCTCCTAGTCAAGGGAGACAAATGACAAAACAAGTAAATATTTAGTAATCAATATACTATGTAGTATGTTAAGTACTATTTAAATATGCGTAATATACCAGGTAAAGTAAGTGATATGGAGAAAAATAAAGTAATGATAGGGGATATTGAGCAATGGCAGTGCTGGCCAATTTTGAATAGCCTGGTCAGGGAAGACCTTACCAAAGTGATATTTGAACAAAGAACTAAAAATGAAGAGGGAATGAACCAAGTGGACGCATAGAAGAAAAACATTCCCTGCAGAAGTATGAAGCCTATGATAAATAGAATATGATAAAGACATGAGCGCAGTATGTGACTGGGCCAAAAAGAGATGGGGACACCAAGAGTCCCCTGTTATCCTCCAAAGCCTTGGTCCCCCAACCCTGACCCAAATTCACCTCCAGCTTGACCTCAGTTCCTATGACCCACCACCCAAGGCAGGAGTGTGTTCCACTTGTCAAGAAATATCATGGCCATTGTACATTAAGTAGAATGACCATGGTGGGCACTAGTGTGATACACGAGAAAAGAAATAACAGAGGTCAGATGATGCAACACTTTGAAGGCCATTGCGAGAGCTTTCTAAACAAGGTGGGAAGCTGACACAGGGTTGATAGCAGAGGAGTGATAAACCACAATATGTTTTTACATTTTAAAGGATGTCTTTCTGTGCTGTGTTGAGGATAGACTGCCGTGTGGCAAGTGCTGCAGCGGAGAGAACCCTGGGGAGATGCTTACAATCATTTAAGCTAGAGACAATAGACTAAGAGGGCCAGTATTCCACAACACACTTTCTGAAGCACACAGATGCCTTAGCGCACCAGTCGGGAGCTTCTGCTCTGCAAGGGTCAGAGACTGAGCTAAAGGTAGGTACCTAGGGACCTATAAGTGTTCTCATTCCAGATTTTAATTTATGGATATCTCAAGGATCCTGAAAAAAAGTGCCCAAGTTCCAGTACTCAAGCTAGAATTCTTGAGCCCAGTATCATTGAAATTTACTGATTTTCTTGCCTCACAGTCTTAGATTGATTCGTTCATTCTCAAGGACAAGCTACAGCATTAGGCTCTGACACAGGCACATCTGTGTCCTCATCCCGGCAAAGCACCGACTTGGCCATTCCATCTGCACTCCCTGCATTTGCACTTGTCCCACCTGGAGAAAATTGTTCCTGCTTCCTCCTCTCTGTGGTCCTCCCCGTTCATACCATCAAGACCTTTAATCTAGGGGTTTTGTCAGCCCAGAGCCGAAGATAAATAGACTATGATAAAGACAGGATTGCAGTATGTGACTGGGTTAAAAAGAGATGGATACACCAAGAGTCCCCTGTTATCCTCCAAAGCCTTGATCCCCCAACCCTGACCCAAATTCACCTCCAGCTTGACCTCAGCTCCTATGACCCACCACCCATGCCCACCTATCCAGGCAACAAGGTTGGGACCTGGCCTAATCCTTTGTCTGCATTTATGCTATAGTAAATAATGTGTTTTTCTCTATGTACTGATTGACGTCCCACAAGTCTGTGACTTTATTCATGCTAATTTCTCTCTGCCTAGACCCATTTTCTTCAACGGATTGACTTTCACTCATTCTTCAGGACTCAGCTCAGGCATCATGGCTCAGTGTTCATAGCTAACCTCCTCAAGAAAAGTATCCCTTTGCATTCCTCTGCTGTTAGACATCCCATGTTATATTAAAAGTATCACTGTCTTTCCTACCAGAATTGAAGTTTTTGTGGTTAGAGATATCTTATCTATTAAATCCCTAAGTCCTGCTTATTTAGCTTAATAAATGTTTCCAGAGCTCTGCTTCCCCTGCTTTGTAAAGCTTATTCAACAACTTCAAATAGTCCGAACTGATTTTCTCCTTGTCTGAATCCTAACCTGAACCAAATGACTTAAAATTTAAGTCTTCTCTAATTTTTAAATTCTTCTATGTGTTTTTCATCTGCTGTGCAAATAGATTTAAGTTTCATGGACATTGGGACTATGTCATGTGTTTCAATATATAATGTATCAAGTACATATGGTAGAACGGTAAGCAATACTATAAATGCAAAAAGCTATAGATTGTTTTATAAACTCTATTTTAACTTTTATTCTACTAAATGAGGAAAGTTGACTAGCTTCTCTGCTTCAGGGATTGATTATGAACATCATTCAGTAAATATTCAAGACCACATTTGAATTCTTGGGTCGAAATATGATTTACATCACAATGAGATTTTGTATTCTTAAATATTGTATTCTTAAATGTCATATTCATATCATATCCATTTTCTTTTCAACAATTAAAGAGAAATCCACAAAGATAATATAAAGTGAATCCCAAAGGAAATGAGATCAATATGTTTGATCATACTTTTCTAAAGGCCCTGAATCTTTGAAGCTTCAATGCTGGAATTGTTATAAAAGCCAATTTTTAGATATTTACATGTTCTATGTTAATATATGAAAACATCATATATAATAAAATTAACGTTATTCATATTCTATTTTTTGCTTTTCTTGTTTGGGCACAAAGATCAGCTTAGTAATTCAAAGAAGAAATAGATGCAATTTTTCAGGTGTTCTTGTCTAACAACATTTGGAAATTTACCATGTATATTATCTTAGTTCACTTGAGCTGCCATAACAAAGTACTATAGAATGGGAGGTTTCGAAAAAACAGAGGTTTATTTCTCAGTTTAGGAGAAAGAGAAGTCCAAGATCAAGGTGCTGGCACATTCCTGTGTCATAGGTGGCCATCTTTTTGCTGTGAGCTCGCAGGGTGGAAGGAGTGAGAAAGTTCTCTGGAGCTTCTTTTATAAGCACTTAATCCCTTTCGTGAGGTGATGAATCCTGTACATGACTTAATCACCTCCCAAAGGCCTTACCCCCAATACCATCACCTTTAGGGTTAGCATTTCAACATATGAATTTGGGGATACAAAAATATTCAGTGCATAACATATGCCTAATGATAGTATATGGGAAATGCTTAAAACGTGATTTAATACATTTTATTGTTACGAAATATTGTTGCTTTTCTTTGAGATGCAGTTTTACTCTTGTCACCTAGGCTGGGTGCAACGGCACAATCTTGGCTCATTGCAACCTCTGCCTCCCACGTTCAAGCGGTTCTCCTGTCTCAGCCTCCCAAATAGCTGGGGTTACAGCACCCACCACCATGCCTGGCTAATTTTTTGTGTTTTTAGTAGAGGTGACGTTTCGTCATGTTGGCCAGGCTAGTTTTTAAACTCCTGACCTCAGGTGATTCACCTGCCTCAGCCTCCCAAAGTGCTGGGATTACAGGCATGAGCCACCAAGTGCTGCTTATTGTTGCTTCTTAGAAATAAAATCAGAATGATCACAATACATTTTCTAGTCTAGCGATAACAGTAAACTCTTAGCAGTCAGTAGAGTTTGGAGCAAGACTCTTTTAGGTAGCTATTTTTAGAGGCTTTATTACTATATCTGAATTTATATTTAACAACTCCCTGTCAAATCTCTATACATGTTTCATTTTACATACTTAATGAAGTATCAAGAACTTACAAAATTTAAAAGCAGCAATTATAGAAGAGTTTTATAACAAGAAAACTGACCCTGGAAACACTTTTGTAGTGGCTAAAGAGCAATCAGTGTATTTACTCATAATTCTAGCATACTTTTGTAAAACCATCCTTCCAAATGACTATACTTCTTTTGTTTTTGTTTTTGTTTTTTTTTTTTTTGAGACAAAGTCTTGCTGTGTTGCCCAGGCTGGAGTGTAGTGGCACGATCTCTGCTCAATGCCGCCTCTTGTTCTTGGGCTCAAATGATTCTCCTGCCTACCCTCCCATATAGCCAGGACCACTTGGTGTGTGGCACCATGAGTGTGCCACTGCACTCCAGCCTGGGTGACAGAATGAGACCTTGTCCTCCACAAAAATTTATTGGTAGACACAACTGAGACACTTTGGGTCCTCAATTACTTTAAGAGCATGAAAAGGTCTGAAAACAAAGTGTTTGGCTTAGGACAAAGTGTTTGGCTTAGGACATATTCTGCCTGGCTATTTTTTGTAGAAACATGGTTACACTTCATTGCCAAGTTTGATCTTGAACTGCTGGGCTCAAGCAAGCCTTTCACCTTGGCCTCCCAAAATGCTGGGATTATAGGCATGAGCCACTATGTTGGACAAGTTGATATACTTTTTAAACAAAAGTTTTAGGATCACACTTCTGAACACTCTATGTTAACATAAAATATGTGTCATTCTGGCAGTTTATTTTGATCATTTTAATAAAATATTTTAAATAACCATTTCTTTAGATCTACTCCTAAGGAACAGATCAATAGAAATAAGTATTTCCCAAGCTTATCTTTTAAAATGCTCTGAGTTTGTTGTTGTTGTTTTCATGGCCTTGAATGATTTAGGATCTGAAGAGTGAATACATGGAGTTCTAGAATTCTGGATATGCTGCTAGATCTTAGGCATTCCTAGCCCTGTTACAACAGCTACTGTAGCTGTCCATGGTGTTCTGTTATAAAGTTCAGAATATATCCTAACCCAAACCCTTTGGTTTCAGAATCTTTTCACACTCTTAAATAATTGAGGACCCCAAGAAAGGGATCTTGTCTCGGTTGCATCTACCAATCATTTTTTTGTGGAGGACAGGGTCTCGTTCTGTTGCCCAGGCTGGAGTGCAGTGGCACGATCACAGCTCACTGCAGCCTCCATCTCCCAGGCTCAATTCTCTCATCACAGCCTCCCTAGTAGCTGGAACTACAGGTAGGTACCACTATGCCTGGCTAAATTTTTTTCATTTTTTGTAGAGATAGTATCTCTCTATGTTGCCCAGGATGGTCTTGAACTCATGTACTCAAGAGGTCCTTTCACCTCAGTCTCCCAAAGTGCTGGGACACCTCAGTCTCCCAAAGTGCTGGGATTTATAGACATAAGCCACCATGCCCAGTCTACCAATATTTATGTTACTAGAAATTAAAATGACTGGGAGTGGTGATTCACACCTGTAATCCCAGCACTTTGAGAGGTCTAGACAGGAGGATCACTTGAGCCTGGAAATTCAAGATCAGCCATGGCAACATGGTGAAATCCTTTCTTTAACAAAAATAATTACAAAACTTAGCCAGGCATGGTGGTGCCCACCTGTAGCTCTAGATACTCAGGAGGCTGAGGTGAGAGGATCACTTTGTTGTGGGAGATTGAGGTTGCAGTGAGCCAAGATTGCACCACTGCACTCCATCCTGGGCAACAGAGTGAGAGGCTGTCTTAACAAAAAAGCAGGAAAGAAACTAAAATGATGAAATGTTAAAAATATGTATCATTGAGAATAAATCAAAGATGGCTGAATAGGAACAGCTGTGGAGTGCAGTTCTCAGCAAGAACAACACAGAGGGCGAGTGAACACAGCATTTCCAAATGAGTTATTACTGCCCACAGACCAGGAGATTTCTGGACTGAAAAGCACCATGAGTTTCCAGCACGGCTGAGAGCACAGTGGGTCTCCACACAAAAACTCACACAAATCTGAGTGGCCATTTCAACTGGAGCCTGGAATGCCTGGGAGACAGAGCTGCCTGTTCAACAGACAAAAAGGGTGCTAAAGCAGGGAGCCAGGTGATCTGGCGCAGTAAGTCCCACCCCCACAAAGACTAGCAATCTGAAATGCACTGGATTGAGAGTTTTACAGCAAGTGCAGCTGGACCCGGGATGCTCCAGCTCTGTTAGGGGAAGGGCATCTGCCATTTCTGAGGCAGTCTGCCACTACCAAGGCAGTCCACCATTACTGACGCAGTCCACCATTACTGACACAGTCTGCCATTACTGAGGCAGTCTGCCATTACTGAGGCATGCCGCCATTACAGAGGCAGTCCACCATTACTGAGGCAGATCACCATTACCAAGGCAGTTCTAACTATACCTCTATAAACAAAACCACAAGGAAGTTCACACAGCAGCTAGGCAGAGCCCACAGCAGCTCAGCAATGCCTCTGCTGGCAGACTGTGACTTGACTACCTCGTTGCTGGGCAGGGCAGCTCTGAAAAAAGGCAGCAATATGTCAGGAACTTAAAAATAAAGTCACACCTTCCTAGGACAGAGCACCTGGGAAAAAAGGCAGTTATGAGTTCTGCTGTAGCAGACTTAAAAGTACATACCCAGCAGCTCTGAACAGAAAAATGGAGCTCACAGCTCAGCACTTGAGCTCCTATAAGGGACAGACTGTCTCCTCAAGCAGCTGCCTGATCCGCACATATCCAGTCACCTCATAAAGGAGAGCTCAGACTGACATGGGGCAGATATCCTTCTGGGACGAAGATAGAAGAAATTGGAGGCAACCCTTACTGTTCTGCAGGTGCCGCAGGTGATCCACAGGCAAGCAGAATCTGGAGTGGATCTCCAGCAGACCTATAGTAGAGGGGCCTGACTGTTAGAAGGAAAACTAAAAATCAGAAAGAAATAACAGCATCATCAACAACAAGGATGTCCACTCAGCAACCCCATCCGAAAGTCACCAACTACAAAGACCACAGGTAGATAAATCCACAAATATGGGAAGAAACCAGTGCAAAAAGATTGAAAACACCCAAAACCAGGACACCTCTCCTCCTCCAAGGGATCACAACTCCTCAGGAGCAAAGGAACAAAGCTGGTTGGAGAATGAGTCTGATGAATTGACAGAAACAGGCTTCAGAAGGTGGGTAATAGCAAACTTATCTGAGCTAAAAGAACATGTTCTAACCCAATGCAAAGAAACTAAGAACCTTGAAAAAATGTTTCACTAAATGCTAATGAGAATAAACAGCTTAGAGAAGAATATAAATGACTTAATGGAGCTGAAAAACACAACGTGAGAACAAGTTTCAATAGCTGAATTGACCAAGCAGAAGAAAGGATATGAGAGATTGAAGATCAACTCAAAGAAATACAATGAGAAGGCAAGATTAGAGAAAAAAGAGAGAAAAGAAATGAACAAAGCCTCCAGGAAATATGAGATTATGTGAAAAGATCTAATCTATGTTCGATAGGTGTAGCTGAATGTGATGGAGAGAATGAATCCAAGCTGGAAAACACTCTTTGGGATATTATCCAGGAGAACTTCCCCAACCTAACAAGGCAGGCCAACATTCAAGTCCAGGAAATACAGAGAACACCACAAAGATATTCCTCACGAAGAGCAACCCCAAGGCACATAATCATCAGATTCACTAGGGTTGAAATGAAGGAAAAACTGTTAAGTGCAGCCAGGGAGAAATGTCGCGTTACCCACAAAGGGAAGCCCATCAGACTCACAGCAGATCTCTCAGCAGAAACCCTACAAGCCAGAAGAGAGTGGGGGCCAGTATTCAACATCCTTAAAGAAAAGAACTTTCAACCCAGAATTTCATATCCAGCCAAACTAAGCTTCATAAGCGAAGAAGAAATAAAATCCATGACAGACAAGCAATTGCTAAGAGATTTTGTCACCACCAGGCCTACTTTATAGGAGCTCCTGAAAGAAGCACTAAACATAGAAAGGAACAACCAGTACCAGCCACTCCAAAAATGTACCAAATGATAAAAAGCATTTATACAATGAAGAAACTGTGTCAACTTGGGCAAAACAATCAGCTAGCATCAAATTGGCAGGATCAAATTCACACATAACAATATTAACCTTAAATGTCCCAATTAAAAGACAGGCTGGCAAATTGGATAAAAAGTCAAAACCCATCAGTGCGCTGTATCCAGAAAAACCATCTCACATGCAAGGACACACATAGGCTCAAAATAAAGAGATGGAGGAAGATTTACCAAGCTAATTGAGAGCAAAACAAAAAAGCAGGAGTTGCAATCCTAGTCTCTGATAAAATGGACTTTAAACCAACACAGATCAAAAGAGACAAAGAAGGGCATTACATAATGGTAAAAGGATCGATGCAACAAGAAGTGCTAATAATCCTAAATACATAAGCACCAAATACAGGAGCACCCATATTCATAAAGCAAGTTCTTAAGGGCCTACAAAGAGACGGACTCCCACACAATAATAGTGAAAGACTTTAACACTCCACTGTCAATATTAGACAGATCAATGACACAGAAAATTAACAAGGATATTCAGGACTTGAACTCAGATCTGGACCAAGCAAACCTAATAGACATCTACAGAACTCCCCACCCCCACCAAATCCACAGACTATACATTCTTCTCAGCACCACATCACACCAACTCTAAAACTGACCACATAATTGGAAGTAAATCACTCCTCAGCAAATGCAAAAGGAAATTATAACAGTCTCTCAGACCACAGAGCAATCAAATTAGAACTTAGGATTAAGAAACTCACTGAGAAGCACACAACTTCATGGAAACTGAATAATTGGCTCTTGAATGTTGACTGGATAAACAATGAAATGAAGGCAGAAATAAAGATATTCTTCAAAACCAATGACAATGAAGACACAACATACCAGAATCTCTTAGACACATTTAAAGCAGTGTCTAGAGGGAAATTTATAGTAATAAATGCCCACATGAGAAGCAAGGAAAGATCTAAAATTGACACCCTATCATGAAAATTGAAAGAGCTAGAGGAGCAAGATTAAAAAAAAAAAA
>NW_022436969.1:16146667-16154979 GCF_009761245.1 Sapajus apella | reverse complement strand
AAAAAAAAAAAAAAAACTCAAAAGCTAGCAGAAGACAAGAAATAACTAAGATCAGAGCAGAACTGAAGGGGATAGAGACACAAAAAACCCTTCAAGAAATAAATAAATCCAGGAGCTGGTTTTTTGAAAAGATCAACAAAATAGACAGACCACTAGCCAGATTAATAAGTAAGAAAGGAGAGAAGAATCAGATAGATGCAATAAAAAACAATAAAGGGGATATCACCACCGATTTCACAGAAATACAAACTACCATCAGAGTTTACTACAAAGAACTCTATGCACACAAACCAGTAAACCTGGAAGCAATGGATAAATTCCTGGAAACTTGCACCCTCCCAAGCCTAAACCAGGAAGAAGTTGAAACCCTGAATAGACCGATAACAAGGGCTGAAGTTGAGGCAGGAGTTAACAGCCTACCAAACAAAAAAGCCCAGGTCCAGATGGGTTCACAGCTGAATTCTACTAGACATACAAAAAGGAGTTGGTACCACTCCTTCTGAAACTATTCCAAACAATGCAAAAAGAGCGAATCCTTCCCAAATCATTTTATGAGACCAACAACATCCTGATACCAAAAGCCGGCAGAGACTCAACAACAAAAGAAAACTTCAGGCCAATATCCTTGCTGAACATTGATGCAAAAATCTTCAATAAAATAATGACAAACCGACGGCAACAGCACATCAAAAAGCTTATCCAACATGATCAAGTAGGCTTCGTCCTGGGTATGCAAGGCTGGCTCAACATACACAAGTCTATAAATATAATCCACCACATAAACAGAACCAAAGACAAAAACCACATGATTATCTCAAGAGATGCAGAGAAGGCCTTCAACAAAATTCAACTGCATTTTATGCTAAACCATCTCAATAAAATAAGTATTGATGAAATGTATCACAAAATAATAAAAGCTATTTACAACAAACCCACTGCCAATATCATACTGAATGGGTAAAAACTGGAAGAATTCCCTTTGAAATCTGGCACTAGACAAGGATGCCCTCTCTCACCACTCCTATTCAATATAGTATTGGAAGTTCTAGCCAGAGCAATCAGGCAAGAAAAAGAAATAAAGGGTATTCAAACAGGAAAGGGGGAAGTCAAATTGCCTCTATTTGCAGATGACATGATTGTATATTCAGAAGACCTCATCACTTCAGCCCAAAATCTCCTGAAACTGATAAGCAACTTCAGAAAAGTCTCAGAATACAAAAGCAATGTGCAGAAATCACAAGCATTCCTATACACCAATAACAGACTTAAAGAGAGCCAAATCAAGAACGAACTGCCATTCACTATTGCTACAAAGAGAATAAAATACCTAGGAATACAACTAACAAAGGATGTAAAGGACCTCTTCAAGGAGGACTACAAACCACTGCTCAAGGAAATGAGAGAGGACACAAACAAAAGAAAAAACATTCCATGCTCATGGTTAGGAAGAATCTTATGAAAATGGCCATACTGTCCAAAGTAATTCATTGATTCAATGCTATCCCCATCAAGCTACCTATAACCCTCTTCACAGAACTGGAAAACACCACCTTAAACTTCATATGGAACCAAAAGAGAGCCCGCATAGCCAAGACAATTCTAAGCAAAAAGAACAAAACTGCAGGCGTCACACTACCTGACTTCAAACTATACTACAAGGCTACAGTAATCAAAACAGCATGGTACTGGTACCAAAACAGAGATATAGACCAATGGAACAGAACAGAGGCCTCAGAGGCAATGCCACACATCTACAACCATCTGATCTTTGACAAACCTGACAAAAACAAGCAGAGGGGAAAGGATTCCCTGTTTAATAAATGGTGTTGGGAAAACTGGCTAGCAATGTGCAGAAAGCAGAAACTGGACCCCTTCCTGACACCTCACACTAAAATTAACTCCATATGGATTAAAGACTTAAACATAAGACCTAACACCATAAAAACTCTAGAAGAAAGCCTAGGCAAAACCATTCAGGACATAGGCATAGGCAAGGACTTCATGACCAAAACACCAAAAGCATTAGTAACAAAAGCCAAAATAGACAAATGGGACCTAATTTAACTCCAGAGCTTCTGTACAGCAGAAGAAGCAATCATTAAAGTGAACTGGCAACCAACAGAATGGGAAAATTTTGCAATCTACCCATCTGACAAAGGGCTAATATCCAGAATCTGTAAAGAACTAAAACAGATTTACAATGAAAAAACAAACAAACCTATTCAAAAGTGAGCAAAGGGCATGAACAGACACTTTTCAAAAGAAGACATTTATGAGGCCAAAAAACACATGAAAAAATGCTCATCATCAGTCATCATTAGAGAAATGCAAATCAAAACCACATTGAGACACCATCTCATGCCAGTTAGAATGGCCATCATTAAAAAATCTGGAGACAGATGCTGGAGAGGATGTGGAGAAATAGGAACACTTTTACACTGTTGGTGGGAGTGTAAATTAGTTCAGCCATTGTGGAAGACAGTGTGGTGATTCCTCAAGTACCTAGAAATAGAAATTCCATTTGACCCAGCAATCCCATTTCTGGGTATATATACAAAGGATTATAAATCATTCTATTATAAAGACACACGCACATGTATGTTCATTCCAGCACTGTTTACAATACCAAAGAGCTGTAACCAACCCAAATGCCCATAGATGATAGACTGGACAAGGAAAATGTGGCACATATACACCATGGAATACTATGCAGCCATAAAAAATGATGAGTTCGTGTCCTTTGCAGGGACATGGATGAATCTGGAAACCATCATTCTCAGACACAAGCAGAAAATCAAACACCACATGTTCTCACTCATAGGCGGGTGTTGAACAATGGGAACACTTGGACACAGGGAGGAGAGCATCACACACTGGGGTCTGTTCGGGGGGGAATAGGGGAGGGACAGCAGGGGTAGGGAGGTTGTGGAGGGATAACATGGGGAGAAATGCCAGATACAGGTGACAGGGGGATGGAGGCAGCAAACCACATTGCCCTGCATGTACCTATGCAACAATCCTATATGTTTTGCACATGCACCCCAGAACCTATAGTGCCATAAAATATATATACATTAAAAAATATATATGTATCATTAACGTAAATAACATTTTTATTAAAATAGCCCTGTCTTTTGAAAGAACAACTTTGGTGAAAATAATATTGTTTTTACATTTTGGAAATTTCTTTAATGTCTAGCTTAATAGAAAAATACCCAGGTTTTCGTATCTGATTTTTATTCAACCTGTGGCAATATATTATTTCTGTTGAAGTATATGAAGAAAATAAGGTCTCATGCATACAAAAATTAGCCAGGCATGGTTGTGTGCACCTGTACTCCCAGCTACTCTGGAGGTTAAGGCAGCAGGATTGCTTGAACACAGGAGGTAGAGGTTGCAGTGAGCTGAGATTGCCACACTGCACTCTAACCTGGGCGACAGAGTGAGATTTAGTCTCAAAAAAAAAAAAAAGAAGGAGGGCCAAGCGCAGTGGCTGACACCTGTAATCCCGGCACTTTGAGAGGCTGAGGCAGGCGGATCATGAGGTCAAGAGCTCAAGACCATCCTGGCCAACATGGTGAAACCCCGTCTCTACTAAAAATACAAAAACTAGCTGGGAGTAGTGGCGTGCACCTGTAGTCCCAGCCATTTGGGAAGCTGAGGCAGGAGAGTTGCTTGAACCTGGGAGGCGGAGGTTGCAGTGAGCCGAGATTGTGCCACTGCAGTCCAGCCTGGCGCCTGGTGACAGAGCAAGACTCTGTCTCAGGAAAAAAAAAAAAAAAAAAAAAAGCAAACAAAACAAAGTCTCACACAGATATGCAGTTGAAAAGAGTAGAATATTTTAACAGCCAACAAAACTTTAGATATTATCTGATACTACACCAAAACTCCACAAGTGATATATTTAGATTCCAATCTGAAACCATATCAACAAACTTCTTATGCCTTGTTACATTATAATACATTGGTATATATTGCACTTGTGAGTTTATAACAGTATGCATTGGTCATTTACTTTATTGGTTTATGCATATCTTTTAGGCATTGACATATTGTATTACACCACACAAAAAAATATCTCATTCATTGGTATAAACACTAGCATCATTATAGCTTAAACTAAGGGTTAGAAAGCTGAAAAGTGATAAAGACAGTTTGTCATCATGTTTATTTTCCATGAAAGCTTGAATTTTATCACTGGCAATAGTAGTTTCTGTTGAAGTATTTTTTCTTGAGGTGACAAGTTTTTCATTTACTTTTGAGAAAATGTCTGCCAGATACCCAAGTCTTAATAACTGTGGTTTGTCTCTCAGCCAATCACATCTCATAAAATAAGCCACCAGATTCAGCTTGCAAGTCAAATGACCACACAGGTCCTTTTCATATGCAGCAGAAGTGCTTTTTCCATGCTTTCTGTTTTACCGTCAAAATATTAAAAAGACATGTCAAAGGTACGGGTTGAAGAAAATGAATAAATTTTACTGCTTCATTAAGGGAATTCCTAGTGAAATTGGCTTAATTGCATCGAAGAACACAATGACTACCAGTACAGTTTTGTCTTACCACCTCAATTTGTTCTAAAGAGCTAGCAGTTATACCCACTATTATTTTTGCACCATCAATGCAAATGTGACCCCAGTGAAAAGAGGTAAGAAATCTCACTATTAATAGGAACAGGGTTGGACCTGAGAATTCTTGGGGATCTCCTGGAGTCTGTGGATCACACTTTGAGGCTGACTGTCTTAATCAATTACAGAATCATAGGGTACTGGATGTACGAGGGGGCCCCAAATAGAATCACAATATATAGAAAGAACATCAGTAAAATTTTATACTCTATTGCCCCATGTTTTCAACAGTACAGTATTCTCCATACCATAAATATATAAAGTAACTTTCATTTTATAATACTATAGATGAATATTTGCAATTAGCTATTCACTCTTGATATGTCCTACCCTATACATATACGAAATTCCTCATCCATAAATTTAAGTCCATCTCCTTTTACTCTATTTTCAGTAGAAATGGAAATTAGTCCAATTATTCTGCATAAGGTTCCTATCTGTAAGAGGGCCTAAGATCAGTCCTTCCTGCCTTCTTACGTATGTAATCATAACAGGATCCATACAGGTTTGCTTTTACAACCACTTTTATCCCTTCTTTGATCCGCAAGTCTTTCACTGGCCCTTTCTTTATTTATATCTCTTTGTTTCTGGTCTATCCCTTTATCATACACCTTCCTCCAGCCTACACCTACAATCTCCGCCCTATGAATGTCTAATTTCCAGGTATCCTTTCCTCTGGAGAGCTTCTGAGCAAAGGCCAGCACTATTGTCAGAGCATTGCTATTAACATAGAGGCTGTGTGTGTGGCTACACTAGAATTATAGTATAGCAAGGGCAAGAAGACCAACTGTGTACTGGACCAACCCTGTCCAGTGGAACTTTCTGCATGATGGAAATCTTTCCTACCTGAGCTGTCAAGTAGAGCAGCCATGAGCCACATGTGGCTGTTGTGTACTTGAAATTTGAAATGTGACTACTGAGGAACTGTATTTAAATTGTATCTAGTTTCAACTCATTTAAACTTAAATAGCTATACGTGGGTACCATATTGGACAACAAAGTCATAGACCCTACTTAAAATAGATCCTTTAATTTGAGAATCATGTGAGGTCATTGTTAATGATGTCACTGTGTAAACATTAGTACCACTCTTCAGCACAGGCATCTTTTCCACTTTCCGGGCACACAGAGGAGGACACCTCCCAGCTCTCTGGCAGGGGGACAGGGTCATATGACTATGATTGTGTGGTGCAGATCACTTCCAGGCAAACATTTAACTGCAGTGCGTGACACTCCTTTTTCATTCTGCCATGGTAATGAGAATGTTCCAGACCATGGAGCCTCTGTGATTCTGGATCCAGAATGACTGTGGAACAGAGTCCCCCACTCCATTACAACCCACACTGGACATGAATGTGACTAAGCAATAAACTTCTGCGTGGAAAGCCACAGGAAATTCAGAGTTCCTCTATTCCTGCAGCATAACCTAGACCTTGCCGGCTGATAGAAGTCCACATCAGAATCTCCTGATCAGATTGTTAAATCCACATACCCAGAGCCCATCCCAGGTCAAGACCAGGGCACTAGTATTTTGGTTCAAAACAAAATGAAAGATCTCTCCAGGTGCTTTGAATGCGTGCTAACCTGGTCAAGAAGCAGTGCTGAAATACAATGTCATTGTTACCACAGAGAGTACAGAAATGAGTCCAAGAAAGATAACGCTAAATTTTGCAAAGCCACTTGACTGCTACGTGAAAGAGACGAAATCTGACCTCTGTTCTTTCCCCATGCTGTGCTTCTTTTCCTCTTGTTCTAAGTGCTGGGGATGGTGAGAGGAAGCAGACGGATATGTCTTGGCTTCCCAGTTGAATTTGTTAATTCTTTTATCCTTATTATAATACTTCCACATACAGTGATTACTTGCACAAAACCCTGTTTAATCCAAAAAATAGTATTAAGAGTGGCATGTACTGTAGAATAGGCTAGGAATCTAACTTCTATTTAAAAATATTGTTTCAATTAGTAAATGTATTCCAAGTTTGAATAAGATGTCTATAAACAACTCTTAAAAGTAAAAAAAAAAAATTCATTTTTATTGGATAATTGGCTGTGGAAAATAGGATCAGCGCTGCATATTGTTCAATTAGCATAGCAGGTTATTAGTAACAACTACTCTACTGACCATGTAATGTCTGCCTTAAAATGTCTTTATTCGTCTTTTAAAGTGATGAGCCTTGGATGCTGGTTATTTCACTGATCCAGCAAACATTGATAGAGTATCTGTCAAATACCAGCCACTGTGGTATGCACTGGGTACAGAGTAGTGAACAAAATAAACAAAATACCTGTCCTTGCGGAGCTTCCAGTTTAACAGGAGATGTAAACAATAAGCAAATACACAATTAAATATATAATTACAAATTATGTTGATTTCCTCAAAATTAATACATACATTTAATGTAATTCAATTTATAATTCCAACTGCGTTTGAGATAATTCTGTAGTGTGCTGATAATGTATATGTGGAAGAATAAAAGACCAAGATTAGCCAAGAAAAGGAGACGAATGAGTATGGTGGGGTGGTGGAGTTTACCGTGGGCATCAGTTTGAGTCCTTTGGCAGGGGAGTGGGTAGTGCCTGTAAAATACAAAAGAGAACAAGCAAGGTTGGGCAGGGAATGTCTCCATCCCTGATCACACCTCACATATGTGAAAGGAGAGGCAGGAAGTGTCCCCAAGGGCTATGCACCTCTGATGAAGCCTTCACCAACCCAGTCAAGAGCCCTGGAGCAAAAACTTTGCCCTTGGAGGAGTCTTGCCCTGGGCAGAAATTGCCAGGCCCCAATGCTTCTGCCATGCCTGTCATTTGCTGGGGACTGCCCAGCTCCCATGTTGCAGGGCTGTGGGCTCACTGGGCTGAAAGGCCAGTTTTTCTGATCAGTGCACCTCATGGCTGGGGCCCTAGGCCATATAGTAGCACATAGAATAAAGCTACTGTATTCAAAACAGCCTGGTATTGGAATAAGAAAAGAAAAAAGATCATGCGATAGCATAAGGAGCCAAAAATAAATAAATAAATAAATAAATAAATAAATGACTTTAGCATCAGTCAGTGAGAATTACTATGTGAAATAAAGTTTAATTCAATGAAAGAAAAGGTTTATTTGATAAATGGTGCTGGCATAAATGGCTGTCTTTTTGGAAGAAAACGAAAGTGGATGTCTTCATCTTAACCACAGACAAAAATTTATGCCCAATGCACCACTTAACTATAATTAATAAAATGTATAAAAACTTTACAAGAAACTATGAAACTCTGTCTATGTGGTCCAGCAGTAAAGACCATAAATTATTCAAGGTTGGAAATCCAGAACCTATTAAAAAAAAAAGACTGTAGAATATTTAAACCTTTACTAGAGAAAAGATACCGATGACAAATCAGGAAAATCATTTAATTGATTAAATGATTAAAAGTCATTCAAGCATTTAGAGAACTGGCTTACAATAAATATTGTACAGCATAGCAAAGAGGTTGATTTCTATGAGCCAGGAATGAAAATCAGTTATGTGTTTTATAGCCAAATAGGACATCTACTGTTTATATTTTCCATGGGGGTTCAGCGAATAAATGCATATATCGGAATAAATTTGATGGACCGAAAGCTTAAATGATCTGTGAGGAAAGCCATGTTGTTCTTCACTTCTCAATTCTGTTGAACACAAGGAAGTTGGGAAAAAATATGAG
>NW_022436969.1:16136141-16146567 GCF_009761245.1 Sapajus apella | reverse complement strand
TCCACAGGCATAGCTGGCATTGTAACTCTTTTATGCATAGCAGGATTTCTGCATTCTACTGTATCCCAGGAGAAGGAATGCTTGTGGATGCCTGCTAGAAATTTCAAAGCCCTGTGAGAAAGTCTTATCTAGTGCTGGAAGGTGAGGTCATTTTCCATTTCAGGGCTACATGAAAGAAGTTAGTCCTCAAGAAATTTTGTAAGTCTACAAAAGCAGGCCTCAAATAGGTCAGGAAAGACACTCTTTTCTTTTCCTTTCTTTCTTTTCTTTTCCTTTTTTTCTTTCTTTCTTTCTTTCTTTCTCTTTCTTCTTTTTCTTTTTTTTTCTTGCCTGCCTGACTTCCTTCCTATTGAAAAGAAGTGGCAATTCTCTCATAATACTTTGCAATAACAACCTAGAGCCTAAGGCTTTATCCCTGTGGAAAAAAATCCCACTAATTGCTTATATATCTGTAATTCATTAATTTATCCAGTCCATTGGTAAAGCTATTTATAATTTCAGTTTCTACTGTCTCTGCCTCCTAAAATAACACATTCATAATTTTACTATTTCTATTTAAAGCAGAACTACATTTATTTGTCTTCAGTTTGCTTCTTCAAGCTTCAAGGGATACTCCCTTACCCTAGGATGACAAAATTTAGTGGCTAAATATTTGGTGAGTTATTTTTGATCTATATAAAACAAGTGCATGTACACATGTATTTGTAAGTATATATGCATATATATATCCTCAACATATTTTCGTATCGAATTGTGCATTGTTGTGGTTGTAGTTTAAGCTTTTTAAACATGCTATTCCTCAGCTCATTCTCAACTCCCTTTAACCTTTTATATATACATTTACTCTTTAACTTGATATAGTCAGCTACACTGAATTCTAAGACCATCAAAATGTGTTTGAAATAAATTTGTTTAAAAATATTCCTGGAATAAATAAGCTTAGTTAGCAGAAATACTCTGAACATCAACATGTAATGATAATTTTCTTTAGATTTTTCTTTCTTTAAAATGTGAAAGAGAAATAAATCTTATCCATATCTGTGATGATTGCAATGACAATAGAAAGGGAATTTAATTTCCATATTTGTAAGGACATATGAATATTCTTCTATTAGTCACATGATTTATGAATAGTGTATTCTGTTGGGTTTAAAAGAATGCAGAGCCTAAAGGCACAATTACATTTTACTTCTAATTTCTTTCAAGGAGTGTTCATTTACATTACAAGTTTGTCATGTCTGGAGACAAGGAAGCTCTTGTCTGGGAACTGTCTGGGTTTAATTTGGTATGTAATAAACTGTAAGGCAAGGGGAGAGTGAAAAGAAAACTGGATCAGGAATTGTTAAAAATGCTACTCATAATGTGAGTAGCATTATGCCGTGGTGAGGCTTTGCAGCCCCAAATCGTCTTTGATCTGGGCTCTGCCATTTGAGAAACGATTCACTGTACTTGGGCCAATCATATCCCCTCCCCGGACCTTAGGCAGCCTCATTTGTGAATTGAGGGCTGCGGAGAGGGTTCAGGGAGAGGAATAAACAAAGCAGATGCACGGTGAGTGCACACAGTGGATTCTCTTCTCAGTGACATTGGTCCCGGCTCTACCACAAGCTCTGAGATATCAGGCTAGTCACAGCCTGTAAAGGCATCAATTTCTTTATTTGCTAAAAGGTTAGTTTGAGAAAATTCTAAATTCCCTTTTAATACCGTGTTTTATTCTCATATCGAAAGGCATTTGTTTTCACCACAGCACTCTCCTCTTGGTTCAGCTTATTTTCCACTAAGTCCTCCATGACCATCATGCACCCACACCTTCACACACCAAGACAAGTCTTCCTTCTCCGTGTCCCACAGTGCCTTGCCTCTTGAGATGACAAGTTCCTTAGCACCAGAGATGATATCTTTCTCATTTTTGCCTCCTCAAAGCTGCTGTATAACAGTGCATAGCACACAGTAAGTGCTACATAAGCGCCATTTGACTGAATGAATGGACAGGCAGGGGGAGCTAGGTGAATGAATGGATAAGGTACTAGTTTACGAAGGCTGCCTTAACAGGTACCATAAAATGCATGGCTTAAAGCAACAGAGACTTACTGTCTCACGTTTCTGAAGTCTAAGCATCTGAAATGAAGCCATTGCCAGGACTGTGCACCCTTTGAAACCTGGAGTGGAGAATCTTTCCTGTCTCTTCCTGGTTTCTGGTGGTGGCCAGCAATCCTTAGTATTCTGCGGTGTGCAGCTGCAATGCTTCTATCTCTGTGTCCCTTGTCACATGATCTTCTCTCTCTCTGTGGGTGTGTGTGTGTGTGTGTGTGTGTGTGTGTGTTTGTGTCTTCTCTCTTCTTGAGGACACCAGTCATACTGGATTAAGGGTCGATCCTATTACAGTATGACCTCACCTTAACTAATTTCTTCTGTAACTGCCCTATCCAAAGTCTCATCCACAGGCACTGAGCATCCCCAAAGGGGATGACAAGATTCTCTCCTTGATCAGATTCTAGCCAGACTCCCCTGAACTGCCTTCTCAAGTAGGCCTTGGCTTTTGGATTTCTCTGTTCGTCTCTGAATTTGCCCAGTTTTAGCAAGAATCCTGCTTAGTCAATTTAGCTGGAATCACCCATAGATCACCCACAATATCTGATCAGAGCCCGCATCCTCTGCTGTCCTCCAGGCGATGGTTGATCACATTGGTCTCCTTCAGCAAGAATGCTGTTAGGTCAGTTTAACAAAGAATTGCCCTACCTTGGTCTCTTCTTAAGCCAGCGCTCAGCAAGGAGAAAGTCATTTCAGTTTGAGCACCAAGATTGTGAAGCCCAATGGTGAGAAGCCAGATGAGTTCTAGTCCAGCATCTCCCAGGCTCTTCTAGAGCTGGAGATGAACTCAGACATCAAGGCTCAGCTCAGGGAGCTGATTATGGCAGCCAAGGAAATTGAAGTTGGTGGTGGTTGGAAAGCTATCATAATCTTTGTTCCTGTGCCTCAACTGAAATCTTTCCAGAAAATCCAAGTCTGGCTAGTACAGGAACTGGAGAAAAAGTTTGCTGGGAAGCATGTTGTCTTTATCATTCAAAGAAGAATTCTGCCTACACCAACTTGAAAAAGCCGTACAAAAAATAAGCAAATGTGCCCCAGGAGCTGTACACTGATAGCTGTGCATCATGCAATTTTTGAGGACTTGGTCTTCCCAAGCAAAACTGTGGGCAAGAGAATCCGTGTGAAACTGGATGGCAGCAGCTCATAAAGGTTCATTTGGACAAAGCACAGCAGAACAATGTGGAACACAAGGTTGAAACTTTTTCTGGGGTCTATAAGAAACTCACGGGCAAGGACATTAATTTTCAATTCCCATAGCTTCAATTGTAAACAAAATGAGTAAATAACATATATATTCACAGTTAAAAAAAAAAAAAAAGAATTGCCCTACCTCATAGTAATTGTTTATCTACTGACACCCAAATTGCTCCTTGGGTGTGACTTTCCACTTTACCTGGTCGTATTCAGAGTTAAGCCCAATTTTTCTACCCTATTCCGAAACCCCAAGTCTGCCTAATTCAGATGGTTGCAGAGCAAAAAGCTTAGTCATGTTCTAAAAAATATTTCTGTAGCCTAGATAGAAATTAATGTTCTGATATATTTAAAGTCTTTAAAAAGTAAAGATTAAAAACTAAGTGAGAGAAACTAAAGTGGAATGAGGTAGAAGCCAGAGACTTCAGAAATGTTTACTCTAAATCTCTTAGAGTAGAAATCTTAGAGTAGGATTAGGGAAAAGAAAGTAAAGAATCCACAGTAGGCTGTCCCATGATATGGGTCTCTAATAAAGTCTCCTGCGGAATCATTCTCCAGCTGGAGGTGGAGGACTCACTGTATACTTATTCTCCACCCAAAACTTGAGCCTTCAGTTACAGAACTTGGTTCTAGTGTGTCTTTGAAAGTTCACACCTTGACCAGGTGTGGGTGCTCATGCCTTTAATCCTAGCACTTTGGGAGGCTAAGGCAGGAGGATACCTTGAACCCAGGGGTTCGAGACCAGCCTGGGGAATATAGGGAGACCCTGTCTCTTAAAAAATAATAAATAAATATATAAATAAAGTTCACTCCTTCATCAGATGTCACTGAAGTTACAGGCAATGGAAATAAAGTAGAATGGGTTGAGTGTGGTGTCTCACACCTATAATCTCAGCACTTTGGGAGGCCTAGGTGGGCGTATCACCTGAGGTTGGGAATTCAAGACCAGCCTGGCGAATATGGCGAAACTCCATCTCTATGAAAAACACAAAAGTAAAGTAGCTGGGCGTGATGGCAGGTGCCTGTAATCCCAGCTACTCAAGAGGCTGAAACAGGAGAATCACTTGAACCCAGGAGGTGGAGGTTGCTGTGAGACAAGGTAGTGCTATTGCACTCCAGCCTGGGCGACAAGAGTGAAACTCCATCTCAATAAATAAAATAAAATAAGATAAAATAAAATAAAAAGTAGAATGGCTGGCCTCTAACCCACTTGCTATTGAAGTACTGTAATATACATTATTATGAAATATCCACTTGCCCTTGTTTTTAACTTGCTATATTATTTTATACTCAATAGGAACTGTGCTGGCAATTTTCGTTCTCCTTTAAAGTCCTGTCCTTAAATTACACACGCACGAATGTAATTTTATTCTTTCTTCAGTTTGCCCTTGATCTTTATATCCATTCAGAATCAGGTCAAAATGCAGTAGGAGAGAGTGTGATGCACGAGAGAGGAACAAAGGCAGACGCCGCTGGGGCAGGAGGTGACTCTCGTAGGCACCTGCTTCCATGCTACCTCCATCGGCCTTTTATAATGGTAGGGTAGGGGACCTAGACATGGGACTGTATATTATTTCTTCCACATTAGTGCTTTTGGAAGTGTCAAAAAGGCAGATGGATAATTCACAGTTAGCAAAGTGATGATCTGCTGCATGGATCTGTACAGAAGCTTCTCCAACTTGGCCCTGCCCACAGATCTGAGAGTGCAAATGTGCTGCCCCCTTAACTTCTCATGCCCCCTGAGGCAAGGCCCTTCTAAGAATCTTTATTTTGCTCCAGCCTCACACTGAAACTCCTTCTGGTATTAGGAAGTCTATTATTTAAAAAAACTAATTAAATGTAAAATATGCTCAGAAATATACAACTCTTATTTTATTTCAGCTAACTAAAATAAACAAGTCAACTATATGGTTTTTAAAAATTTTTTAAATTTTACTTTAAGTTCTGGGATACAGGTACAGAGTGTGCAGGGTTGTTACATAGGTATACATGTGCCATGGTGGTTTGCTGCACCTATCAACCCATCATCTAGGTTTTAATCCCTGCATGCATTAGGTATTTGCCCTAATGCTCTCCCTTTCCTTGCTCCTCACCCCCTGACAGCCTCTGGTATGTGTGGTTACCCTCCCTTGTCCATGTGTTCTCATTGTTCAACTCCCACTTGTGGGTGAGAACATGCAGTGTTTGTTTTTCTGTTTCTGTGTTAGTTTGCTGAGAATGATGGCTTCCAGCGTCATCCATGTCCCTGTAAAAGACATGATCTCATACTTTTTATGACTGCATAGTATTCCATGGTGTATATGTAGCACATTTTCTTTATCCAATCTATCATTAATGGGAGCCCAACTGTAAATGAATCGATTAACATATAGATAAAAAATAAATAGCCCCACGTGGTGGCTCATGACTTTAATCCCCCAGCACTTTGGGAGGCTGACATTGATTACTCTGCAGTGATGTGTAATTCTGGATGCTTTGCAGGTATGCTTCTAATGGTTTTACAATGTAAGTAGAGAATCAAACAAAAAGTTGATAACTTATGACTTACTGTTTTTATTCTTTGACATTGCATTTTAGATACTAGAACATATCTACATTATATAATACCTTTATATTTAAGGCAAATGTGAGTCATGTCTTACAAAAGGTCTTTTTGTGTCACTTTATCAGAGAGGATGCAAATGACTTATGGTCTCTAAATGACTATTTCCTAAGCCCTCCTTATGAGGATTCTCTGCAATTGTTTTATTGTGGTAAAATACATACAACATAAATTTTGCCATTTTGGTCATTTTTAAGTTTAATGGCATTAAATGCATGCCCTTTCTGTGGAATTATCACCACCATCCATCTCCACAACTTTTTCATCATCCCAAATTGAGGCATAATACCCATTAAACACTTACTTCCCATTCCCTCCTACCCACAATTCTTGGCAAGCGCTGTTCTTTCTCTATGAATTTGACTACTCTAAATACCTCATGTAAGTGAAATCAAATAGTATTTGTCCTTTTGTTACTGGCTTATTTTACTTAGCATAACTTTCTCAAGGTTCATCCATGTTGTAACATGGGTTAGAATTCCCTCCCTTTTTAAAGCTGGTTGATATTCCATTTTATGTGTACACATTCTGTTTATCCGTTGATCCATCAGTGGACACTTGGATTGCTTCTGCTTTTCGCTATTGTGAATAATGGCTCTTAGGAAGATGAGTGTAGAAGTATCTTTTTGAGACCCTGCTTTCAATTCCTTTGGGTATATGCCTAGAAGTAGAAGTACTACATCATATGAAAATTTTATTTTTAATTTGTTGGGTAACTATTTTACTGTTTTCCATAGTGGCCACACCATTTTACCTTCCTGCCACCAGTGCATATGGGCTCTAGCTTCTGTGCATCCTCACCAATACTTGTTATTTTTTGTTTTTTAAAAATGATAGTTATTCTAATGGGTGTTAAATGTCATCTTATTATGGCTTGAATTTGTGTTTTTCTAACGATTAGTGATGTTAAGCATCTTTTCATGTGCTTATTGGCCATTTGTGTATCTTCTTTGAAGAAAGGTATATTTAAGACCTTTGCCCATTTTTAAATCAGGGTTTGTGTTTGTTTCTTTTGAGTTGTAGGTGATCTTCACAGACTGTGGATATTAACCCATTAAGACATACATGATTTGCAAATACTTTCTATCAGCTGCCTTTTCATTTTATCAATAGTGACTTTTGAGGCACCAAATTTTTAATTTTGATATAGTCCAATTTACCTACTCTTTTGTTATAATTGCCTGTGCTTTTGGTATCATATTCAAGAAACTGTTGCCAAATACAATGTCATAAAACTTTCCCCCTGTGTTTTCCTCTCAGAGTTTTATAGTTTTAGCTCTTATATTTATGCCTTTAACCCATTTTGAGTTAATTTTTGTACATGGTGCATGGTGAAAAGTAAGAGTCTGACTTCATTCTTTTACAAATTGATATCTGATTTTCTCCAAACCATTAACAAATGGTTAGCAAATAAAAAGACTTTTTCCCAATTGAATGGTCTTGGCACCCTTCATTTACTGTACATATGAGAGTTAATTTCTCAGCTCTCTATTCTATTCCACTAATCTGTATGTGTGTCTTTATGCCAGTACCACGCTGTTTTGATTACTGTAGCTTTATAGTAAGTTTGGAAATCAGGAAGTGTTAGAACTCCAACTTTGTTCTTCCTTTTCAATATTGTTTTGGCTATGCAGGGTCCCTTGTGATTCCTTATAAATTTTAAGATAAATTTTTTTGTTTCTGCAAAAAAAGCTGTTAGAATTTTGACAGGAATTGCACTGAATCTGTAGATCACTTTGAGTAGTAAGGACATTTTAACAATATTAACTACTCCAATCCAGAAATTCTCAATGTCATTCTATTTATTTTTGTCTCCAATTTCTTTCAGCAATGTTTTGTAATTTTTCAGTTTGCAAGTTTTCTGCCTTCTAAGTTATGTTTATTCCTAAATATTTTACTCTTTTTGATGCTTTGTAAGTGGAATTGTTTTCTCGGTTTCCTTTTAAATCACTCAGTGTTATTGTGTAGAAATGCAACCAACTTACCTGCAAGTTTTAAAGAAATTCTCTAAAGTAGGTTAGTTCACTTTCTCACCTCCTACGCAATGTCTCCAGTCCTGCTGGGTTGTAAAGACAGTATATAGTTGAAGAGGTAGTTCTTAATATGAAAGTGATTTCTAACGTAATTATATCATATCTTACAGATTATTTTCTTTACCAAACCCCACTTCCTATTATGCTTTTTTATGCTGTTGGAAGAAACAGGGGCAAAGAACCTATAAAAATACATGTTTTAGCCTTTCTTTTTTTCTTTCTTCTTTTTTTTTTGAGACAGGGTCTGGCTTTGTTGCCTAGCCTGGAGTGCAGTAATGATCACAACTCACTGCAGCCCTCTGATCCTTTCTAATTCCATCCTTCCATCCTTGGGCTACATACAAATGACTATTTAGTAGTATTTCTTATATGGATTTAAGCTCCAGTAAATCATTTTCACTCTCTGTGTCTGATTCTTCATCTATCGAAAGCATTCTGCTTACTCTTTTAGTGAAGGGTGGGGAGGAAGGCAGGATGGGGAGGTGCAGTTTCTACCTAACTGGAAACTTTAACAAGGGATGACACTTTTTTCATTTGCACCTGTCATTGGAAATTATAAATTGTTCTTCCAGCCCAAGACTAGGCAAGTCTTCGAAGGGGTATGTGTAGTATTGCCTCTGGTATCAAGCTAAGAAACATTGTCTTGGAATGCTGACCTGAATATGAGAAGTGATTTTCATTTTCATGAGTCTAGGGAGGTTCTCAAATACCTTTTCCTTTTTCACTTTAATATGATTTTCTTTTAATCTTGACATATGTAGTACAGATAAAATCATGCATACTTTGATATTTTTCTTTGGACTATAACCTCTAGGTGACAGTCAATATTAGTAAAGGAATGATTCAATACAGGAATATTGCTCAGCTATCTTGTGACATTTTGAGCAAGATTTATCATTTTTCTGGTGTGATTTGTTATTGAACAAATTAGATTTCCCAAGAACATGGTGGCCATTACTTTTTCTTATGTAATGAAACACTCGGTTAACTTGCTTTAGGTTGCCTTACAACTCTGCACTACATTACCTTCATTTTCCTCAAACCTCACAAATCATTTGGTCTGAGAGCTTGAATGAGAATTTACCAAAGTAAACTTGAAAGCTTCAAGGTCCTACAGCAATATTCGCCAGGAGACTACTTGGCCACATATGCAGAGGGCTGACATTTTGGGTGGGTGTCACAGTCTTTAAGGCGTCCTGTGTCCTGTGACCTTGGTGAAGGCTCTTAGGTGGTTCTCAAGAAGCCTATGTTTTAAGAAGTCCACCTTTTATTTCAAGGTTCAGCTCTACCACTGAGGAAGGAGCATAACCAGCAAAATTTTTTTGGGTAATTCAATAAATGGCATATTTGACTTGGAAGCATGAATTGTCAGAATCAGAATGCAGGAAACAAGGGAATGACAAGGCAGTACTGTATGCAGGTAAAGAGCAATGTACTCTCTGAGACCTGCAACACACAGTGGGTGAAATCAGCCAGGCACATGAGTAGATTATCACACCCTTTACATCTTCAGAGTTTGGTCCTGCCCGCAAGTCTCTGATCCTTGCACACACTAGGAGGGAGAACTTTTGCTAGAGACAGCAGGGCCGTGAATTACACTCCATTTTTGCTATCAACAGGGAAAGGGCCCGGCCTTGGATGACTGAACCCTCTCTTTAATTCTCACTGGTGGTTGCTTATGGGTTTTTGTTTGTTTGCTTGCTTTTTATCTTCTTTCTCTGATGCTTCACCTGAATCAGGGAGAAGAGGCACAAAAATATGGAATATGTGACCCACGTATGTGAAGATATTCCTGGTTTATTCAGAAGTATAATTTTGAGAAGCCTACCTAGAGGTAAAGATAATCACAGTTATATTACAAGGTAAGCTATTGTGTTTCAAAATAATTTCTATACAGAAATTACCAAATTAAAGCCTGCCTTATTCCTTAAAACACATAAATATTATAAATGCTATATAAAATGAAATAGAGATCACTTTATAGCAAGAACAATTACTACAATCAGGCCTATTAAGAATAGTCTTCAGTGACTCATATTGGGACTGATTTAGTCAATTAGTATTCAGCCATGCTTACCTGGTCAAAAGGAGGATCCCTGCATAAAGTTGTTTTCTTTTTGGCTATCAGAATTTAAGAATTAAACTGTAATAGCGAGTAATGAGGGAACTTTTAAAGCAACACAGACCAATAAAAAAAAATTTGCTTGAGGGCCGGGCGCGGTGGCTCACGCCTGTAATTCCAGCAGTTTGGGAGGCCAAGGTGGGTGGATCACAAGGTCAAGATCGCGACCATCCTGGTCAACATGGTGAAACCCTGTCTCTACTAAAAATACAAAAAATTAGCTGGGCATGGTGGCGTGTGCCTGTAATCCCAGCTACTCAGGAGGCTGAGGCTGGAGAATTGCCTGAACCCAGGAGGTGGAGGTTGCGGTGAGCCGAGATCGTGCCATTGCACTCCAGCCTGGGTAACAAGAGCAAAACTCTGTCTCAAAAAAAAAAAAAAAAAAAA
>NW_022436969.1:16113015-16136041 GCF_009761245.1 Sapajus apella | reverse complement strand
AAAAAAAATCTAGTCAAATTGGGAAAAGAGTAAAAGGTAGGTGAATTTGCAAGGATTCTTGTTTATCCCAGGTGCACTTAAACAAAAGACTCAAGCCTGCTGTGGAAGGTGTTCTTTCCCTCATTGGAGCCGAGAGACACCCTGCACACATAATGTAATTACACAGACACGCTTCCTTTACCACTTTGCAGACCCACCTCTGATATTGGTAAAGCAATAATGCTGATATCAGGAATAGTAGTAATGCTTTCTCAGCTGATACAGCAATTTAAGGTTTTGCACTCCATACCTGACAGTGCCTTAAGTACTAGAAATACAAAGAGGAGTAAAATAGTTTTGTGTTCCAGGAAGTCACGTCTCCTGGGGGAGGTAAACATAGAATACAATATAGGATGTATGGATAAAGAGTAATAGAATAATGATTGAAGTAAATAAAAATAAAATGCCGCAGTGATCATGGATGGGTACAGATGGGATCAGGGAAAACACCATAAAGGGAGACATGCTTGATGTACATCTTGAAAGATGAATAGAGATTTTTCCAAACACCTGAAAAAACAAGAGACACAAGGAAATACAGCATGTTTGGAAAAGTCTGAGGAATTCTGTGTTGCTGGAACATGAGCTTAATAGGCCAAGAGGGGAGAAGCGGAGACCCTTTAGGGATGAAGGGAAGCAATCAGAATTGGAAAGCTTGGCAGGCTGTGCCAAGGCGTTGTACTTTATCCTACAATTTGATGGACAGCCATTCAAGCCTTTTGAGCCAGGTGAAAAGATGATCATATCTGCATTCTGAAAGTTGATGGTGGTGTGGTGTGTGAAAAGTGAAGTGGAAACGAGCAAGACTAGCATCAGGGAGGTCAACTGGGAAACTAAACACAGTGACCCATTTCAGTGATAAGGGGCCTGGTTGTGGGGTGGAACTGAGAAGATAAATTATGAAAGACATCAAGGAAGTATATAACCAAATTTCAGGACATAAGAGGCCACTGCGAACAATAATACTTTGAATGAAATGCCCAAGTATAGTCAGGGGGAGGGAGCTGGAAGACAATGGGCAGAGGAAGAACTACAAAGTTAACTCAGGAAATTTGCTTTGGCTTTCACTTTCCACTCTGCCCACAGCTGCTCCTCTGCTTCCCCTCCCTTCCAAATTGCAGCCCACTGCCCGCCCCCCCAACCACCACTTTCCACCCTCATCATTTCTTCAAACTGCTCTGCCAAGGTCATCAATCCTCATTAACTACTGCCTCCCTGAAGCATCTGACACCATGAAAATCTCCCTGCTGGAAGTATTTTCTCTCTTTAGCAGCCATGACACCACACTCTGTTGGTTCCTTTCCCTTTTATTTGGGTGCTGTTTATATTTTTTATTAGCTCATTTTTCTCTGCCTAGTTCCTTTGGGTTTATCCTAGGCCTCTGTCTCTACTGACATATTTGCCATACAATCCTATTCATTTCCATGTCTCTCATAACCACGTTCATGCCAGGGACCTCAAAATATGTATTCCCAGGGAAGATCTGTCTTAGAATCTCATTTCTGTATGTTAGACTACCTACTTGATCTCCTCTTTGATATCCCATGGGTATGTCAACTAAACATAGCAAAAAAAAAACCTCAAAATTATTATCACCATCTCTGTCTAGCTCACACTTGTTCCTTTCCCTCTGTTTCTTATGGGTGTAAGACACATTCTTTAGTACATATCTAGAAATCATTCTTGACTCATCTTTGTGCCTTAGCAGCCAGGTCTGATCAATGACAAAGTCCTCTTCATTCTACCTGTGAATTGTCTCTAAAATCCATCTATTTTCTCTCCATTCTTACTGCTGCTGCTACAGGACAGGTCACTGCTGTCTAAAAGCCTATATGACTGCAGCAGCTTCTTCCTGATCTCTTTGACTATCATCCTATAAGGGATTACCTACAGACTTTCTTACACGCTGGTTCTTCTGCCTGAAACATTATTATTACATCCTCTCTTACCATCTTTGATATTTCTAACTACTATTCATTCCCACAATTTTTTTTTTAGGTTAGTTATCTTTTTTTATTTTATTTTTTTTTTAGTTTTAGCTCAGTCGTTACTTTCTGCTAGGAACCTTCCTTGGCCCTCTCCTCCCTATTTAGTTGTCATTCAAATGAGTTCCCACAATACTCTGTTTAAACTTTTACTCTTTTGCTATGCTTACACTATAAAGATGGCCTATCTCATTCTTTGCTGTATCACCAGTGCCTAACACAGTGACTCAATGATTAATAAATATTTATGGAATGAACACGTAAATAAATATGTTCAAGTAATTTTATTGAAATATGCATAAAGAAAAGAGCATAGATAAGTGCACTTCCCAACAAATGAATTTTAACAAAGCAAACTCGTGGGCGTAAACCAATTCAAGGACAGAACAACCCAGAAGCCCTTGGTATGACCACCCCTAGTCATTAACCACCTCGTCTTTTCCAAAGGTCAGCTTTGCTCTATTATCACAGTTGACTTTTGCCTGTCTTTGAAATCAATATAAATATAAATATACTCTGTTGCATATGGCCTTCTCACTAAATGTGCTTGTGAGATTTATCCATGTTATTGCATATAACAGTTCTTTCATTTTCATTGCTATTTTGGTTTATCACTGCATGAATATGCCATCATTTACCAGAATTTGTTCATTCCACTTTTATATATCAATAAAAATTATTTTCAATGTGAGGCTATTATACATAATATTGGTATGAACATTCTTATTTATATGCTGTTTATGTTTGTAAACATATGTGTGTGTGTGTGTGTGTGTGTGTGCATTTCTGTGTGGTACATACCTATGAATAGAATTGGCAGGACATAGTGAATGTGAATTTTCAAATATAATGAAAATTGCTAAACAGATTTCCAAAGTTATATCATTTTACACTTCCAACAGTTAATGAGATTTCCAGTTGCTCCATATTTTTGTCAACACTTTCTCCCCGTTTTTTTTCTCTTCTATTTTTAAAAAATTAGCCCTTGTGACGTGTATTGTGTATCTTATTATAAAACCAGGCACAGTGGCTCATGCCTTAAATCCTAGCAACTTGGGAGACTGAAGCAGGAGGATGGACTACTTCAGCCCAGGAGTTAAAGACAAGCCTGGGCAAAATAGACAGATTCCATCTCTAAAATATTTAATTTTTTAAAATTATCCAGGTATAGTGGTATGTGCTTATAGTTCTAGCTACTCAGGAGGCTGAGGTGGGAGTATCACTTTATTCCAGGAGTTTGAGGCTGCATTGAGCTATGGTAGTGCCACTGCACTCTAGCCTGGGCGAACAAACTTGTTTTCTCCTGCTTATTTATTTGTTTGCTTATAAACTCTTATTTTAGGTTTGGGGTACATGTGCAGGTTTGTTATATAGGTAAATTGTGTGTCACAGGGGATTGGTGATTATTCACAGATTATTTCATCACCAAGGTAAAAATCATAGTACCCAATAGATAGTTTTTCAATCCTCACCCTCCTTCCACACTGTACCCTCAAGTAGTGTCTGTTGCTCCCTTGCTTGTGTCCATGTGTACTCAGTGTTTAGCTCAGTGAGAACATGTGGTTTTGGTTTTCCATTCCTGTGTTAGTTCACTTAGGATAACAGCCTCCAACTTCATCCATGCTGCTACAAAGGACATGATCTTGTTCTTTTTATGGCTGTGTAGTATTCCATTGTGTACATGTACCATATTTTCTTTATCTAGTCTACCATTGATGGATATTTGTTGACTTCATGTCTCTGCTATTGTGAATAGGGCTGCAATGAACAGACATGTGCATGTGTCTTTATGGTAGAACAATTTATATTCCTTTGGGCATACATCCAATAATGAGACTGCAGGCTTGAATGGTAATTCTGTTTGAGGTTCTTTGAGAAATTGTCAAACTACTTTCCACAATGGCTGAGCTAATTCAAATTCCCACAAGCAGTGTATAAGCATTCCTTCTTCTCTGCAACCCCACCAGCAAATACCTTTTGAACTTTTAATAACCACCATTATGACTGTTGTGAGATGGTATCTCATTGCGGGTTTGATTTGCATTTCTCTAATGATTAGTGTTGTTGAGCATTTTGCCATTTGCTTCTTGACCATGTATATGTCTTCTTTTGAAAAGTCTCTATTCATATCCTTTGCCTACTCTGGAGTCGTTTATTTTTTGCTTGCTAATTTGTTTAAGTTTCTTATAGATTCTGGGTATTAGCTCTTTGTTGGATCCATAGTTTGCAAATATTTTCTTCCATTATGTAGGCTGTCTCTTTACTCTGTTGATAGTTTCTTTTGCTGCAAAGAAGATCTTTAGTTTAATTAGATCCCATTTGTCAATTTTAATTTTCATTGCAATTGCTTTTGGTGTCTTCATCATAAAATTCTTGTCAGGGCTTATGTCCAGAATTGTATTTCCCAGATTTTCTTCTAGGGTTTTTATAGTTTTAAGTTTTACATTTAAGTCTTTAATCCATCTTGAATTGATTTTTGTATATGGCATAAGGAAGGGGCTCTGTTTCCATTTTCTCCATATGGCTAGCCAATTATCCCAGCACTAAATAGAAAGTTTTTTCTTCATTGTTTGTTTTTGTTGACTTTGTTAAAGATAAGATAATTGTAGGTATGTGTCTGTTTTTGTACCATTACCATGCTGTTTTGTTTACTGTGGCCCTGTAGTACAGTTTGAAGTTAGGTAGAGTAATGCCTCCAGTTTTGTTGTGAATAGAGCTGTGATGCTTATGTTTGCCTTTCTTTCTTCTTTCTTTCTCTTTCTTTCTTTCTTTCTTTCTTTCTTTCTTTCTTTCTTTCTTTCTTTCTTTCTTTCTTCTTTCTTTCTTTCTTTCTTTCTTTCTTTCTTCTTTCTTCTTTCTTTCCTCTCTCTCTCCTTCCTTCCTTCCTTTCTTCCTTCCTTCCTTCCTTCCTTCCTTCCTTCCTTCCTTCCTTCCTTCCTTTCTCTCTCTCTCTCTCTCTCTCTCCCTCCCTCCCTCCCTTTCTTCCTTCCTTCCTTTCTTTATCTTTTTTTTTCTTATGGCTATTCAGGCTCTTTTTTGGTTTCACATGAATTTTAGAATAGTTCTAAAAAACAGACTTATGAAGAATGTCATTGGTAGTTTGATAGGAATAGCATTGAATCTGTAAATTCCTCTGGGTAATATGACCATTTTAACAGTGTTGACTCTTCCTATCCATAGGTGTGGAATATTTTTCCATTTGTTTGTATCAGCTCTGATTTCTTTCAGCAGTGTTTTGTAATTCTTGTTGTAGAGTTCTTCCACCTCCCTGGTTAGCTGTATTCCTAGGTATTTGATTCTTTTTTGTGCCTACTGTGAATAGGATTACATTCTTGATTTGGCTCTCAGCTTGGATGTTTTTGGTGTATAGAAATGTTACTGATTTTTGTACATTGATTTTGTATCCTGAATCTTTGCTGAAGTTGTTTATCAGACCTAGGAGTTTTGGGTAGAGACTATGGCGTTTTCTAGGCATAGAATAGTATCTTCTGCAAATAGAGATAGGTTAACTTCCTCTCTTCCTATGTGGATGACTTTTATTCCTTTCTCTTGCCTGATTTCTCTGGGTAGGATTTCTAGTACTTATGTTGAATAGAAGTGGCAAGAGAAGGCATCTTTGTCTTACTCTGGTTCTCAAAAGGACTGTTTTAAGTTTTTGCCCATTCAGCATGTTGTTGCTGGCTGTGGGGTTTTCATAAACGGCCCTTATTATTTTTAGGCATGTTCCTTCAATGTGTAGTTCATTGAGGGTTTTTAAACATGAAGCAATATTTAATTTTATCCATGGCCTTTTCTGCATCTATTGAGATGATCATGTGATTTTTGTTTTCAGTTCTGTTTATGTGATAAATCACCTTTCTCTTGATTTGAGTTTGTGAACCAAGCTTGCATTCCAGGATAAAGCCTACTTGATCATGGTGGATTATCTTTTTTATGTGCTGTTGGGTTTGGTTTTCTAGCATTTTGTTAAGGATTTATGCATCAATGTTCATCAAGAATATTGGCCTGATGTTTTGTTTTTTTGTTGTGTCTCTGCCAGGTTTTGATATTGAAATGATAATGTCTTCATACAATGAGGAGTTCCTCCTCTTCATTTTTTGGAATATTTAATTAGAATTGGTACCGGCTCTTTTTTGTACATCTGGTAGAATTTATCTGTGAATCCAACTGGTCCTGGGTTCTTTCTGGTTGGTAGCCTTTTTATTAATTCAGTTTTGTAACTCATCATTGGTCTTTCTTCCTAGTTTAATCTTGGGAGGTTGTATGTTCCAGGAATTTATTTCTTGTAGGTTTTCTAGTTTGTGTGCATAGAGGTGTTCATAATAGTCTCTGAGACTTTTTTTTTTTTTGTATTTGTATTTGTGTGGGGTCAGTGGCACTGTCCACTTTGCCATTTTTTATTGTATTTATTTATTTGGGTCTTCTTTTTTATTTATTAGTCTAGCTAGCAGTCTATCAATCTTATTTATTCTTTCAAGTAACAAATTTCTGCTTTCATTAATCTGTTGTGTGGTGTTTCATGGCTCAATTACTTTCAGTTCAGATTCTGGTTTTTGCTTGTCTTCTGCTAGCTTTGGGATTGGTTTGCTCTTGTTTTTCTGGTTCCTGTATGTGTGATGTTAGGTTCTTATTTTGAGATCTTTCTACCTTTTTGATGTGGGCACTTAGCACTATAAAGTTTTCTTTTAACACTGGTTTAGCTATTCCCAGAGATTCTGTTATGTTGTGTCTTTTTTCTCATTAGTTTGAAGGAATTTCTTGATTTCTGTCAATTTCATTGTTTATCATTCAGGACCAAGTTGTTTAATTTCCATGTAATTGTATGGTTTTGAGCAGTCTTCTTAACATTGGCTTCTATTTTTATTGTACAATTGTCCAAAAGTGTGAGTGTGGTTGGTATGATTTCCATTTTTTTGAATTTGCTGAGAATTGTTTTATGGCCAATTGTGTGGTTTTAGAGCACATGCTGTAAAATCAATGTAGATGTGAAGAATATATATTCTATGTAGATGTATGAAAATACTGAACACCATTAATAATCAGGAAAATGCAGACTAAAATCATAGTAACTTTTTTTTCAGTCACAATGTGTAGATGAGAAGAATATATATTCTGTTGCTTTTGGGCAGATAGTTTTATAGATATCTGTTAGATCCATTTGGTCAGGTGTTGAGTCCAGGTCTGAGTATCTTTGTTATTTTTCAGCCTTGATGATCTGTCTAATACTATTGAGGAAGGAGACCCCCTCCTCCTGAACTCCTAAGGCCATTTCCCCTTTAGCCTTCAACATTGCATCTCAAAAGGAGAAGTTAATTGTCAGACAGAGGAGGGACCAGTTGGCTCTGCCGCTCAGGTCTAAAGGATTAAACTCCCTACTGCTAACCACAATTCTCTCTATAGATCACAGATATGATATGGAGGAAGTTTCACCGGATGATACTGTTCTTGCTTATCACAATTAGACCCCCAAACTAAGTCACGTACCCCTCGCTTACCTCATTTATCATGACCCTCACATGTACCCTCTAAAACTGTAAGCCTTAAAAAGAGAACAGGATTTTCTAGTTGGGGAGCTCAGTTGTTGAGGCGTCTATACCGATTCAGCTCCTGGCCAAATAAAATTACCACTTCCTTCCCTGTTCAGTGTTCAAGAGGTTTGTTTGTGGCCCTCCTGCTTCACTATCAGTGTGGTGTTGAAATTTCCTACTATTATTAGGTGATTATCTAAGTCTCTTCATAAGTCTCTAAGAACTTGTTTTGTGAATCTGGCTCCTGTGTTGGGTGCATATTTAAGACAGGTCTTCTTCTTAAATTGAACCCTTTACTATTGTGTGATGCCCTTCTTTGTCTTTTTGTTGTTGTTGTTGTTGGTTTAAAGTCTGTTTTGTCTTAAATTAGAATAGCAACCCCTGATTTTTTTCTGTTTTCCATTGCTTAGTAGATTTTTCTCCATCCCTTTACTTTGAGCCCGTGGGTGTCATTGCATGTGAGATGGGTCTCTTGAAGACAGCATACAGTTGAATATTGCTTCTTTATCCAACTTTCCTCTCTGTGCCCTTTTTGGAGACAGCCTCACTTTGTTGTCCAGGTACTATCATGGTTTACTGCAACCTCTGTCTCCCCAGCTTAAGCGATACTCCTGCCTCAGCCTCTCCAATAGTTGGGACCCCAAGTGTGTGCCACCACAACCACACCCAGTTAATTTTTGTATTTTTGTAGGGACAGGGTTTTGCTATGTTGTTCAGGCTGATCTCAAACTCTTGTTCTCAATCAGTCTGCCTAACTTGGCCTCCCAAAGTCCTGGGATTACAGGTGTGAGCCACCATGCCTTGTCCACTTATCACCTTTTTTTTTTTTGAGATGGAGTCTCACTCTATCACCCAGGTTGTAGTACAGTGGTGCAATCTTGGCTCACTGCAACCTCTGCCTCCCAGGTGCAAACAATTCTCCTGTCTCAGCCTACTGAGTAGCTGGGATTACACATGCATGCCACCACACCTAATTTTTTATTTTTAGTAGAGACAGTGTTTCACCACATTGATCATGCTGGTCTCAAACTTCTGACCTTGTGATCTGCCTGCCTTGGCCTCCCAATCCCAAAGTGCTGGGATTACAGATATGAGCCACCATGCCCAGCCCACTCTCTGCCTTTCAATTGGGGCATATAGCCTATCTTTATTCAAACATAATCTTGATACGTATAAATTTGAACCTGTTATCATGTTGTTAGCTGATTCTTATGCAAACTTTATAGTGTAGTTGCTTTACAACTACATCAATGGTCCATGTGCTTAAGTGTGTCTTTGTGGTGGCCAGTAATGGTCTTTCATTTCCATATTTAGCACTCCCTTAAGGACCTCTTTTAAGGCAGGTCTGGTGGTAATGAATTCCCTTAGCATTTGCTTGTCTGAAAAGGATCTTATTTCTCTTTCACTTATGAAGCTTAGTTTGGCTGGATATGAAATTTTGGTTGGAATTCCTTTTCTTTATGAATGCTGACTATAGACCCTCAATGTCTTCTGGCTTATAAAATTTCTGCTGAAAGCTCTGCTATTTCCTGATGGAGTTGCCTTTGTAGATGACCTACCCCTTCTCTCTAGCTGACTTTGGATTATTTTTTTTCATTTCTACCTTGAAGAAACTGACGACCATGTTTCCTGGGGATGGTCATCTTGTATAGTGTCTTGCAGGGGTTGTTTGCATTTCCTGAAATTGAATGTTGGCCTCTCTAGCGAGGCTGGGGAAATTTTCATGGATGATATTTTCAAATATGTTTTTCAAGTTGCTTGCAGAGAGAGACTTTGAATGAAAAAAAAGTTACTATGGTTTTAGTCTGCGTTTCCCTGATTATTAATGATGTTCAATATTCTCATGTGTCTATTGGCCATTTGGGTTTGTACTCATTCAAGTTCCTAGTTTTCCCTGTTTTTTTGGGGGTGGAGTGCTGTTTTTCCCCTCAATTTAGCAAAGATAAAAATATATATGTATATATATATATGTATGTATGTGTGTGTGTGTATTCCTGATTCAACATACAGATACACCATACAGATACACACATGCGCACATCTGCCATACAGATATACACATCTACATTCTGTGGCTTATTTTTAAACTCACAGCGATGTACTTTTATGAATAAATTTCTTAATTTAAATGCAGTCCAAGTTACGCAACTTTTATGAGTGTTTTTACTGCCCTCTTTAAGAAGCCTTTTTCTACATCATATTATAATATTTTGTTACATTTTCTTTTCACATTTAAGTTTACAATTCACCTAGAATTGACTTTTGTGTATGGTGTGGTGTAGGAGTCAAGATTCATTTTGTGAATTTGACTATCCAATTGTCCCAACATCTTTCATTGAAGAACATTCTTCCCTCACTGGTCAGCAGTGTCATATTTTTCATAAATCAATCATTTGTATAATTATAGGGCTGACTGCAGATTCTCTGCTCTGTTCTTCTGGTATATTTGGCTATGCTTGCAGACCATACTCTCTTAATTACCATAGCTTTATAATAAATCATGTTGTCCACTAGAGTAAGTCTGACTGTATTTTTTCTTTTTTCAAGAAAAAAACTTGGCTCTTTGTGTTTTCAAATAAAATTTAAAATTAGCTCATAAATTTTCACAGAAAAGAACTCTGTTAGCTCTTTTTATTGGTGTTACATTGAATCTATAGATCAATATGGGGAGAGTTGATTTCTTTAACCTATTAATATGGATTCCAAGGCTTAAATTTATTAATTCAAGTTTTTAATTTACTTTTGTATTATGTCCTTACCATTCATTTATGTCTCAATAACATTTTTTAGTTTTAGATGAAACAGTGTTGCACATTTTTCATTTGACTTATTCCTAAATATTTTACATGCTTAATGTTTTAAGTTAAATCATTTAAAATTAAACTTTCTAATTGTTTATTGCAGGCATGGAGGAATGCTTGTGGGATGTGGTAATTTTGCTAAATTCAAATGGTTTATCTGTGCATTATTTTTTATTTTCAATATGCATAATTATGTCATCTGTAAATAGCCCTTTTATTTTGTATTATAATCATTATACATTTTATTTCTTTCATTTATTTGTTTGTTTGCTTTTTTACTGCCTTACTATACTGGCTAGGACACATTACAATGTTGAGTAAATAGGGTTAGAGTGGTCATTCTTTTCTCATTCCCAGTTTCAGGAAGAAAGTTTTCTTTCACCCACAAAGGATGGTGTTTACTGGAGGGATTTTAGTACTTTTTGTTAGAAAGGAAGTTCTCTTCTATTACTAATTTACAAAAAAATTGTCTTGGATGTTGAATTTTATCAAATGCATATTTCTACATCTTTTCATATAATCATATGGGTTTTCATTCTTATTACAATGATGAAATAAATTCTAATCATTGCTTATTGAATGTTAAAACAATTTTGTATTCTTAGAATAAATCCAACTTCTTCGTGATGCATTGTCATTTTTATGTAATTGGATTTGATTTACTATTTTTTTGTTTAGTATTTGTACAATGATATTTATAAAAGTATTGGTTGTACAATTTCTTTGATTTTTATTTAAACTTCTCTATAGCAGCATTTGTTAATCCATTTCCATCACTATAAAGGAATACTTAAGACTTGGTAATTTATAAAGAAAAGAGACTTAATTGACTCATGGTTCTGCAGACTGTACAGAAAGTGTGGTGCCAGCATCTGCTTCTAGTGAGGGCCTCAGAAACTTACCATCATGGTGGAAGGTGAAGGGGGAGCAGATGTGTCACATTGCAAGAGTGGGAGCAAGCAGGGAGGAGGTGCCACACTCTTTTAAACAACCAGGTCTCACATGAACTCAGAGCAAAAACTCACCAATTATTGTAAGGATGGCACCAAGTCATTCATGAGGGATCTGCCCCAGTGATCCAATACCTCCCACTAGGCCCCACCTCCAACATTGGAGGTCACATTTCAACATTAGATTTGAAGGGGACAAACATGTCCACCATATTATAACAACAACAACTTCATGCTTCTCAATAAGATGCTCTTTCTACAAATAAAAATTTTCTCACCCAAATCCCAAAAAGAGAGACCTAAGATCTCAATGATTATATATTCATCTCTGGATGATGTTATTTGCTTTCCTAATTCATTTATAATCCCACCTGAATATTCTATAATATAAAAACTAGATTGTAAAGCTAATTACCATGCAAATTCTGTATATAACATAATACAGAAAAGGAAGACGGTAAGAGAAATGTTTAAAATATGCAAATTAATACTTAAGAAGCAACGAAGAAAATATGCTTAGCTGCTACAATCCTCATTTCTATTAATGGCTGCAAGACTGTATTTGATACTTATAACTTTTTTCTGCTTCTCATTTCATGTTTCCTGGGCCTTCAGCCAGCACCTAAGCTAGCTGTAAATTTTTACTTAGTGCATTAATTTGAAGTTTTATTTCTGAAAGGCTTGAGTTCATACTGATTCTGTTTTTGCTGAGTTGCAGTAGATGCATGTTAATTTGTATTAATGAACAAGGAAGTGGTAAGAGGTGCCCAGAAAAAAACCTTCTCACATCAAGATATTATTTTCTGATGCCATTTTCAAAAGTAAACCAACTTCTCATTTAGTAGAAATTAGAGTCAAATTCCTCAACTAATTTCTGTTAGTCTAGAGACGTGAGAAGCCCAAAAGGGCCAGATGGTAGTCTCAACTTCCAATTCAATATATCTATTATTGCTTCTCCTGGTGAAAACATTTCTCCCTTCAGAACTAAGACCTTTAAACAAGCAAATGACAAACCTTTAGAAATTAGAAGCAAACATTCTGTAGTGGATTATTAGATGTGAGGGTGAGAGAAGCCATTTTCACATCTACCTCTTTATTTCCAGACTCATAGTTTATGGCAGTTGGTGAAATGGCATCATATATTGGTTGCTGCCTCAAAGCATATTCTGTAGGATATTGTCCAATTTCATAGAATGTTATCTCTTCACTGGCAGCATACTTATTTTCATGAAGCTTTCCAACAGCTCCCTCAGACTAGATGGTTCTCAGTAATAGGGTACATGGTAAGACCAGTGAATTGCATGGCATGAGTTCATTACCACTGTGAATTTTTTTTTTATCAGAAAAAATATTGTGTGGGACACTTTGATTATGAATAAGGTGTTTCCTATATCCATGAGAAATATTTTGGGCAGAAATATTGTGAGCAAGAAAGGTAAATCCAGATCCAAATTAAATGGTATTCATTGCAGATTAATTACTACTGTGATCAGGATTAAAAGCATTTAATATAAACAACCTACTATCAACTGGTTAGTTGGCTTCCATTGGAAAGACATCACGTTGTGAGTCATCATACTGTGGGCAATGGTGTTAGGTTAGGTGTCGGGAAACATGGCAAAGGAGAAAGGACTTACAGAGTGCCTGCATAAACTGGTTATGAGTAACATATAAACAAGGAACAACAAATTGTGGAAGGCCACAGGAGGCCCCTGAGGAGAAAGGTCTCTTCATGCCTCATGTCCTGGTGCAGGGTGACCTTGGCTCTGTTACCATAAACATTGTGCTCAAGGACATAAAACCCCTTCATAGCATTATGATGTAGCCAGACTTGTAGGCTCCTTGTAAGGTCTGCATTCCATCAGCTGTTCATAGATAATAGATAAAGATAACCACATGTTCTTGTTTTGTGAAACTCCCAAACCACCACTGTTATCAATCCTTAGGATGACATACCAGTTCTGGCTCACCAATTCACTCCTGGCTCACTGATTCATTCCACCATCACTCCACCCCTACCCTGTAAATCAAAGTGATTGTAATCAATAAATAGAGTGGTTGATCAGAGCTCAGGAAGTTCAATGCCTCCTCTAGAGTAATAAGTGATGGCCCCCTGGTCCCACTGTCTATTTTAATCTGTCTTTTTCTCATTTCTTTGTTGTCAGCAAACTCCAGGTACCCACGGGTGATGTAGGGCTGGCTCCCTACATTCTGGTGCCCAACGTGGGGCTCATGGATCCCTACATTCTGGCACCCAATGTGTGGGGCTCATGGATTCCCAACAGTTAGGCACCTGGGATGGAGTTATCAGATTTAATGAAGAGATATGCACTTAATGAGCTAATTCATAACCTCCATCCCTTTTGCCATGTATATTGCACAAGAGCCCATTCATTAGGAAAGGATGGCTAGAAAAATGTGAAAACTTATACTCACAGAATGGGTCATTTTGTCAACCTGACTATAGAGATCTTTATCTGCAGAGGAAAAAAAGTAGCTTTACGATGGAAAGATGATGCAGACTAATTGCCAAACTGATCAAACAGCATTACTAATCATGAGCAATCTGACATCATATGCCACTGATGCAGTGCACTATAAACTACATAGCATTACCCCATAAATATCCTTGCCAAAAATGTTTCCCCTGAATCTAATTAAGGCTTTAGATCTAATTTACAATTTACAGGAATACAGGAAAAAAGGGGAAAAGGAGAATGACAACAAAAGGAAACAGACAAATTAAGAGTGTGGAAGGATTTACAAGATAATTGCTCTTATGTCTTCCCAAAGACGATGTCATTTAAAAAAAAGTGAGATGATTTTCAGGCTTAAAAGAGATTTTAAAAATTTAACCATCAAATGCAACTTATGACCATTGTCTAGATCCTAGATTTTTTTAATGCAAAAAATGATATTCTGAGGCAATTGGAGAAATTTGAATATGGACTGAATATTAGGTGATATTAAGAAGTTATTGTGAAGCTTCTTGGAAGTTCTGATAGTATTGTAGTTATGTAGACGAATATACTTATTCTTATGAAAGGCATACAAAAAGTACTTAGGGATAAAGTTTCATGCTACTTGCAACTCTCTTACAAATAACTCCCTTGTTTATTTGTTTCAAATAAAACGCATCCATATAGATAGATACACAGACAGATAAATAATATGACAAATGTTAACACCTGTTGAATATAGGTGGTGGGTATATGTGAAGTATTTTAAGTTACCTCAAAATCCCATTTGAAACATATTTGAAACTTTCCTTGATTAAAAAGTATGGTAAAATGGGCTAGTTAAAGATTAAAATTGGAACAAACTTTCAAAACACATTCTGAAAGTTTCTAGTAAAAGACAATTAAAATACAGAAAATTTTATGGAATCCACTAACACAATTTTAACACAATTTAACACAATTTTCCTATCAAAATCCCAGCTATTTTTCCTGCAGAAATCGACAAACTGATTCTAAAATTTATGTGGAAATGTAACAATTCAGAAGAGCCAAAACAATATTGAAAATGAACAGAGTTGGAGGACTCACGCCTTCTGATTTCAAAACTTACTACAGTAGCTATAGTAACCAAGACAATGTGTTATTGCACTACATAAGCAAACCAAAACTGGCTCCTGTATGTTGATCTCTATATTGTTTACTTTTTCACATCAGGATAGGACTTTTAGCTCAAAGCCCTCTGTGTGAAACTCAAATTCTTACATATCCAATTGCTTTGAAGATAGCAAAAATAAACATATTTTAGGTATGTAGAGTCTGCCTGCTTTATATAACTTGCAAAACTGCATCCAGCACCTACTAACCATAGATAAGACAAGCTCTGTAGGGGTAAAAGACCCAAAACCATTGTTACCCCTTGGAGCTCTCCTACCCAGTGTCTCCCTACCGTGCTGCTGAGCAACATAGAAGTCCTTTCTTCAGTCTTTCTCTTTTCCAGGAATAAACTTGCCCTGTCTTCCTACTGCATGGTGATATTGTTCCTCTGTCTGGAAAGTTAGCTGTGAGGCACTTCTACTCACATGCAGCCCTCTCAGTCACTACCCAATAAAGCTTGATGTACAGTATTGCCTTCTTGTGGTCTTGACGTTTCCTTGATTGGTCCCCAAATCCTTGAATTCGCCACAGTCTGGCATAAGAATAAACATATAGTCATGGGAATAAAATTAAGGGCCCAGAAATAAACTTTCATATTTATAGTCAATTAATTTTTGACAAGGGTACCAAGAAAAATTCAATGGGGAAGTAATAGTCTGTATTAGTTCATTTTCACATTGCTATAAAAAAGTATCTGAAACTGGGCAATTTACAAAGAAAAGAGGGTTATTGGCTCATGGTTCTGCAGGCTGTACAAGCAGCATGATACTTCTGTTCAGCTCCTGGGAAAGCCTCAAGATACTTAAAATCATTGCAGAAGGCAAAGGGAAAGTGGGCACATTACATGGCCAGAGCAGGAACAAGAGAGGGAGTGTGAAGGTGCCATACACTTTTAAATGGCCAGCTCTCACAAGAACTCAGTCACTATGGTGAGAGCAGTTCCAGAGGGATGAGGCTAAACGGTTCATGAGAAACCCACCCCCATGATCTAATCACCTCCCATCAGGCCCCACCTTCAACATTGGGGATTTCATTTCAACATGAGATTTGGGTGAGGACACATATCCAAACTATTCCAAGTGTTTTCAACAAATAGTGCTAGTATAACTGGATATTCATATGCTAAGAATAAAATTGAAACCCCAATCTCATACCACACACAAAAATTAACTGTAAATGATCACAGTCCTAAATATAAAAGCTAAACATATACAACTCTTAGAAGAAAACCCATTAATTTCAGTTACTTCGGGTTAGGCAATGATTTCTTAGATGAGATATCAAAAGCATAAGATATATGTATTAAAAAGTTAGATTTCATCAAAACATTGGTTCTGCATTCAATACCATCGAGAAAGTGAAAAGACAGCCCACAGAATGGGAAAGAATATTTTCAAATCATATTTCTGATAAGGGACTTATATCTAAAATATAAAAAGAACTGTTGCAACTTAATAATAAAAAGACAAATAGTACAATTTTTTAAATGACCACAGCATTTGAATCAATATTTCTTCAAATGTCCAATATTCAATATATAAATGTTATGTAAATTGCCAACAAGTGCATGAAAGATGCTAAACAACTTTTTGATGGTTGATTTTATGTGACAACTTTGCTAGACTATGATACCCAGTTTTTGGTCAGACACCAGTCTAGATGTTGCTGTGAAGATACTTTTTAAATTAGTATAATGAATACTTTGAAGTATCCTCCATAATGTGTATGGACCTTATCCAGTCAGTTGAACGCCTTACGGGAAAATACTGAGGTCTCCTGAAGGAGAGATTTTTGCCTCCAAACTGACTTTGGACTCAGGAATGCAATATCAACTTTTCCTTGATCTTTAGCTTGCCATCATGCCCTACATATTTCAGACCAAGATATATAGACAATAGATAGATAGATAGATAGATAGACATAAATATAGCTTTACAGATACATGTGCACATACACACAGTCTATTTGTTCTGTTTTTCTGGAGAACCTGGAATATATTTTGATGCCAAGAATGAAGTAGTTCTAGAGAAATGGAATCTTGATGATGAGTTTTCATGCTGGGATTTCTGGAATTGGTTCTCTAGTCTGAGTAGATTTAAAGATGCTGATGACACTATTTCCTCCAGTAAAAAGAACACTGATAGTCCATGGCATTATGTGGCAATGAAAATAAGCAAAACATCATCATTGGATACTCCTGATCAAATACTGAAGAGAGGCAAGGTCCTAGATGGCCATGGATTGGATACCTTAGAGCATTTTGTCAAACTAATGAGTATGAGATTGGCTGGTTGTTCCGATGGGACTGGAAAAAATGGGGGAAAGAAAATTTTACATGAGGATTCAGATTCCTGGCTCAAGCACCACATAAATAAATGACCTGAAAATTTCTTTGTCTGCCGTACAAGCAACACTTATGACCTGCAGCCACAGAACGGAGACCGCTGAAAACCAAACCAAGTCTCATCCTGCGAGTGGCTAAATTACAATGCAAATTAAATTCTCAAACTTGCGGAGTGTCTGCTATAAAGTGAGGGCTTTGGTGGGGAAGGAATGGAATACTGAACACTGGAATGGGGCTTATGGGGGAGATTCTGATGAAGCTTGTGATGTTGACCCCCCCTACATTCTGATGAATCCTCTTTGTCAGTAGAGGCAGCAACTCCATCCCCATCTGAGGAGATTCTCCTTGCTTTTCCTGAAGAAACTGTATAGACTCCCTGAAGGTAACCTCATTGCAAGACACTGCTGATTTCTCAGGGCCTATCCCTATCACCCCTCTTGGCTTCTAGACTTATAATGGAACTCAAGTCCCAGCAGGCTCCAAAACCCAAAGTCCAAAGTGTCACCCATGAGCAGGTGTGCTAACAAGAACTACACAATTTTTCTCCAATTTATACAGGCGGAAATCTGGGAAATATGTGTGGTGAAGGATCTTATAGGTGTAGGATAATCATGGAAGGAACATAATGTTGAATCAGGCTGATATGTGTTCACTAAGCAGAGATTCTGGATTCAATACTGTAGTTCAAGAAGTTAGAAAGAGCTCTAACAGTTTGGATTGTTGGTGACTGAAATATGAACTGAAAGGTAAGACTACCCTAAATGAAATTGAAACGCCAGAACTGCCTAGGTACACTGTAGAGGAAGGTGTCCAAGGCGTAAGGAGATTGGGATGTGGACTTATCATTTAAAACCTGTTTATCCACATTGGAAGGATCTAGAAGACAACTTTCACCATGTCTGTGAGAAGTAAATTTGTGAGTAAAGCCCCAACATCTTTGAAGAGCTTTGTGATTCATCTTCTCTGTAGGTCAGAAACTACAGTGGGAGCTGCTGCCTCTGAACTGGGAAACATAATTGCAATGAGTATAATTGGATCCCAGGGTGACGGGGGCCAAGTGGTGCCCTTAATTAGCAGAGATGGGCATGTATGAAAGTCATTTTAAGTCTGTATTTTTACTGTTGATTTTTATCACATGCTTTGACTACTAAAAAGAAAAATTAAAACTAATAACAATGGAAGACATTCTGACATTGTGAAGATTAAAACCAAACTCAAGTTCGAGTCCTATTTGAATATGGTAATCTGAATTTTGCCACCATTAAAAAATACTATGTCAACATGAAAAGAGAGGAATACTGTTATTAGTAAAGATCGAATTGTAGTGAATTTCAACATTAGCAATTTAAAACATTTATCCAAGAAGATGCAAATAACACTTAACTGAGCTGTACTGTTATTTTTCTTTTCTGAAAAACCTGATTTTGTTGACGGTATTTTTTCAAATAGTTAAGGAAAGGTAGAAAATAAAAAACAAACCTGTACAGCTCCCCACTTCTCCAATATCCACTTCAATGACAAATATATTTAACTATTGCTTATTTTAGTCATTAGAAGTTAACACTTTTATATCCAGTAGTTACATACTTCTATTTATATACTTCTATTTCTTGATGTATCAATACTTATAAACAGCGCCTATCAAGTTCCCATATGGAAAGTTGAAGGAATAGCTCAATTTTCACTGGCTTCTAACTTTCCTCTCTCTTCCAGATTTTATTAGTGCTGTTATTTTGGTTGTTGTATTTCCACTTGTGGTTTTCTTTATAACAATGAATAATAAACATCAAATATATTTGTGATCCAGTGATTTAAACAGAAACTTTTAATTGGTTTAGTATCATTATGATCTACCCACCTGAAAAATAGACAACTTAAAATCAAGGAATCCGAAGCCAATATTACCAGAAGCATTTATTTCTTCAAAATCATATGAGATGCATAGCAGCTTGACAATGAAGTTTCCAGTGCATTTGCATAGCTGTTTTATGCATTGCTTAATATAAAATTCATAGCCAAGAAGGAATGTAAAATTGAGTAATTTTGATATTAAAAGAATGATAAAACAATTTTACATATTTTTACAGCTATTTGTTTCATACCCGAGAAAAAGTTAAGGCAACCTGAATACATGAGGAAAAGTCCTGAAAGTCAATGTGACACTATGGTGCCCGCATTAATTAGCATTTATAAGATGTGGTAATGACATCCAAACAGCTAATGAAAAACCTTGTGTGCATGCCCCTGCTCCTCGGATCTGTGAACCAGATTGCTAAGAAAAAAAGCTTGTTTTATTCAGAATGGTGATGTGTTTTCTCCTCCCAGGAAACAAATGGTTCTGAAAGGTGGGTGTTTCCAGACAAAATAGAATTTTCCTGCTTTGCTCTTCTCTACCTGAGACACAGAAAGAAACTGAATCAGAAGCATGAATTCTGCTTTCCCAGGAGGCTCTATGCTAACAGTTTTCAAACTTTAATTGAGAAATGGTCCCAAGGAACAAAGCACCTAGGAGTAGTCATGGCATGTGTTTCTGTGGTTTATTAAAGGGAAAATCTGACAAAATAGTGCTTCACTTAATTAGGATACCACAAGCATGGGAGAAAAAGTTACACTTGGCCCTCCTTTCCCCTCTGTTCTCATCTTCACTCTGCTTTACAGCATAGTTCTATACTACAACCATGCCATCTCTAATAATTAGTGTTCCATTCACCCATTCTTCATGCCTTAATTTCTAATTCACTAAATTATTGTCCTTTTTGATTTTAAAGCTATTAGTAAATTGTTCTTCAAAAAGATACAAAAGTGCATGTACTTCCTACAGTCAGTGAAACAACACATAAACAAGAAAACCCTGGAAAGTTCTGTCCCCAACTCCTCCCATCCACCCACCCTTGGGGACATAGTATCACAAGCTTGGTATGTGTCCTTTTCCACCCCTTTCTCCATATATAAGAGGAGTATTTTTACAAAAATGAGACTATTATTTAGCATCTTTTTTTATTTCAAAATTCATGGTGGATATCCAGCCAAATGTAAGGACATGCAGCTAACTCATTCTTAAAATAACTGCATGTATCACTCACTGTTTAGCAGCCATTCTCTACTGCTTCTCTGGGAAAAGGACCTGATTTTATTTAGGTATTAAGTGACCAGCAATGTGCTGAGGTGAGGTCAGCCTCTCCTTAGTCCCAAAGACTAGATGGTAGACCAGTCTTCATCACAGCAACTCCAATCATGGTAACTCCTTTCCTTTGTTTCTTTTTACATAATTTTTATGAAGTATAATATTAATACAAAAAAATACATGAACATCAATGACTTTTTACCTAGCATCAGTCCCATATAAACATTACCCAGATCAAGATATGAAACATTACCTGCATTTCTGAAGTCTACCTCAGAGATCACTGTCCTCCAAAGTAATCAGCATTTGATATATATAAACTTGCCACTTTTGATATTAGATAAATTGAATCATACAATGTATAACATTTTGTATTGTGTGACTATAATACAACTTATCTATTCATTCTGCTATTAATAGAAATTTGTTTCTAGTTTAGGGCTATGGCAAACAATGCAGCTATGAATATTCTTGTTCATGTCTTTTTGGTGTATATATTTATGCATTTCAATTGAGCATACATTTAGGAATAAAAATTAGTCAATTCATAGGATATGTATATGTTCAGCTTTGCAGACACTGATAAACAGTGCTAAAGCGTTTGTACCAATTTACACTCCTACCAACACAATGGAAAACCAGCAGTGACTCCATATCCTCAATAACACTTGTTATCATCAGTATTGTTTATTTCATTTAGTCTCTCTTGTATTTCATTTCATCTTCTTTCTCCGATGACTAATGATATTGAGCACCTTTATATATATATATATATATTGTTCATTTGGATTTTTTTATAATGCACCTGTTCAGTCTTGTAAAATTTTTTCACAAAGCTGTCTGTTCTTATTAATTTGTCTGAATTCTTTATACATTTAGAAACAAAATATTTTGTCAAATATATGTATTAAATATATTCTTCTAATCTATGGTCTACATTTTCACATTTTAATACTAAGGTTTTACATTTTAATAAAATCCAACTCATCAATCTCTTCCTTTATAGTTAGTGTATTTGTGTTTGGTTTAAGAAAGGATACTGATCTTGAAGAGATTCTTCTACAGTGTCTTCTAGAAGCCCTTTTTGTTTTAATTTTTTATTTAGATAAAAGCACTCCAGCTGGAAGTGCTTTTCCTATTTGATGAGATAAAGGTCACAATTCATTTGTTTATTTATGGATATCTAATTGTTCTAACATTAAATTTGGAAAAGGCCATCCTTTCTTCTACTACACTGCAGTGGTACCTTTGTCATAAATTCAGTGCCTGTGAATATGCAAGTCTGTTTCTATATTCTCTTTTTTGTTCCATTGATTTATTCATATATCCATGTGTGAATACCTTACCATGTTAAATATTAAACTATTCAAGTAAGTTTTCATATCTGATATTGTAAGTAGTATATAGGAAACACTTCAGAATTAAGTAAATATCATGTTTCTTATCAAAATATCCTTATATATATAGCAGGATTGATAATTCCTAACTAACCCAATCTTTACCATGTTGGTTACAAAATGTTAATTTTCCAACGCCAGCACTCAAGTAGGAGATTTTTGTAATTTATTTCTTTCTCTTCCTTATTCCCATCTACGAGTCTGGCAATTATCTTAGGCTGGCCACGGACCCTAAGTCTGGAAATAAGTCTAATAAATTCATTTCAGGTCTTCTGTCCTCTGGTGACAGAAATTACCAAAGAACCAGTCACCAAGCCAACATTAGCTCATGATTCTCCGTTGCACTATTTCCCCTGATTTTTCAGTTCATTTTAGGCATGATTCTTAGAAAGACCATTCCACTGAATTTTTAACTTTGTAGCCCAATCTGACAGTTTTTGCCCTTTGATAGTCCTTAAGACTGCTCCTATTTAGTTTACTGTTTGATATGCATGACTTTATTCTTTGATATTTTATAATTACTATTTATAGTTAACAGTTATTTAACTTTGCTTCCTCATTTTCCATGTTCTTACTTTTCTGGGGCATGGTAGAGTGTTTATTTCTTTTTTCTTTCTAACCCTTGCTAATTTTGGAAATTTCCTAATGTTCAAAAATACACAAATGGTTATTTTCTGCTTATGACAATCATAACTCAAAATATATTTCTCCATTTTATAAAACATAATCATATAACTTATCAAGACAGCTTACTTGAATATTGCTTCTCAAATCCCATCAAGATAAAGTTTTAGATAATTACATCCTGATTATCTTCCCACCCTTAAGAAAATTTAATTTAGTCACCTTCTCCTCACTCTCTGTACATTTTGACCCATACAGGTTTGATTTAGGTTACTAAAAACATTTAGTTCTGGCTGGGTGTGGTGGCTCATGCCTATAATCCCAGCACTTTGGGAGGCTGAGGCGGGCAGACCATTTGAGGTCACGAGTTTGAGACCAGTATGGCCAACGCAGCAAAATTCTGTCTACTAAAAATACCAAAATTAGTTGGGGTTGATGGCACATGCCTGTAATCCCAACTACTCAGGAGGCTGAGGCAGGAGAATCAATTGAACCTGGGAGGCAAAGGTTGCAGTGAGCCAAGATCGGGCCACTGCACCCCAACCTGAGAGATGGAGCAAGACTCCATCAAACACACACACACACACACACACACACACACACACACACACACACACACA
>NW_022436969.1:16083251-16113005 GCF_009761245.1 Sapajus apella | reverse complement strand
ACACACACACACACACACACACACACACACACACACACACACACACAGTTCTATCCTATTATTTAGTTTCTTTTTTTTTAGATGATTCTCTATTAGCATTTTTATTTATTTTATTTTATTTCTATTTTTCCATCAACTGTTATTTTAAGTTCTGGGGTACATGTGCAGTATGTGCAGATTTTTTATGCAGGTAAATGAGTGCCTTAGTGGTTTGCTGCACAGATCAGCACATCACCTAGGTATTAAGCTCAGCATCCATTAGTTACTCTTCCTGATGTTCTCACTCCTAGTCCCCTCTCTGACAGGCCCCAGCGTATGTTGTTTCCCACCATGTGTCCGTGTGTTCTCATTGTTCAGATCCAACTTATAAATGAGAACGTATGGTATTTGTTTTTCTTTCTTTCTTTCTTTTCCTTTTCTTTCTTTCTTTTTTTTTTTTTTTGAAAGGGTCTCACTTTGTTGCCTAGGCTGGAGTGCAGTGGCATGATCTCAGCTCAGTGCAACCTCTGCCTCCTGGTTCAAGCAATTTTCCTGCCTCAGTCTCCCTAGTAGCTGGAACTACAGGTGTGTGCCACCTCACCCAAATAATTTTTGTATTTTTAGTAGAGGTGGGGTTTCATCATGTTGGCCAGGCTGGTCTTGAACTCCTGTCCTCAGATGATCTGCCTGCCTTGGCCTACCAAAGTGCTGGGATTTCAAGCATGAGCCACCACACCCAGCCAGTATTTGGTTTTCTGTTCCTGCATTAATTTGCTGAGAATAACGGCTTATAGCTCCACCCCTATGCTTGCAAAGGACATGATCTCATTTCTTTTTATGGCTACATAGTATTCCACGGTTTATATGTACCATATTTTCTTTATCCAGTCTATCATTGATGGGCATTTGGGTTGATTCCATGTCTTTGCTATTGTGAATAGTGCTGCAGTGAACATATGTGTGAATGTATCTTTATAACAGAATGATTTTTATTCCTTTGGGTATATACCCAGTAATGGGATTGCTGGGTCAAATGGTATTTCTGCCTCTAGATCTTTGAGGAGCCACCACATTGTCTTCCACAATGGTTGAACTAATTTACACTCCCAAAAAGAGTGTAAAAGCATTCCTTTTTCTCTGCAACCTCACCAGCATCCATTGTTTCTTGACTTTTTAATGATAGCCATTCTGACTGGCATGAGATGGTATCTCACGTGGTTTTGATTTGCATTTCTCTAATGATCAATGATGTTGAGCTTTTTTTTCATGTTGTTGACTGCATGCAAGTCTTCTTCTGAGAAATGTCTATTCATGTGCTTTGCCCCCTTTTTAATGGGGTTGTTTTTATCTGATAAATTTATTTAAGTTCCTTGTAGGCTCTGGATATTAGACCTTTGTCACATGGATAGATTGCAAAAATTTTCTCCCATTCTGTAGGTTGTCTGTTCACTGTGATGATAGCTTCTTTTGTTGTGCAGAAGCTCTTCAATTTAATTAGATCCCACTTGTCAAATGTTGCCTTTGTCATTTTCATCATAAAATCTTTGCCTGTGCCTATGTCCTGAATGGTATTGCCTAGATTTTCTTGTAGGGCTTTTATAGGTTTGGGCTTTTCATTTAAGTCTTTAATCCTTCTTGAATTACTTTGGATCTAAGATGTAAGTAAGCAGTCCAGTTTTAATTTTCTGCTTTATGGCTAGCCAGCTCTCCCAGCACCATTTATTAAATAGGGAATCTTTTTCCCCTTGCTTGTTTTTGTCAGGTTTGTCGAAGATCAGATGTTTGTAGATGTGCGGTCTTATTTCTGAGGTCTCTATTCTGTTCCATTGGTCTATGCGTCTGTTCTTGTACCAACACCGTGCTGTTTTCATTACTGTAGTCTTGTGTATAGTTTGAAGTTGGGTAATGCCTTCAGCTTTGTTCTTTTTGCTTAGGGTTGTCTTGGCTATTTGGCCTAGTTTTGGTTTTATATGAATTTTAAAAGTTTTTCTAATTCTGTGAGAATTTCAATGGTAGTTTAATGGAAATAGCATTGAATATATAAACTACTTTGGGAAGTATGGCCATTTTCACAATATTTATTCTTCCTATCCATGAGCATGGAATGTTTTTCCCTTTGTTTGTATCCTCTCTGATTTCCTTGAGCAGTGGTTTGTAGTTCTCCTTGAAGAGGCCCTTCACTTCCCATGTTAGCTGTATCCCTAGGCATTTTATTTTATTTGTAGCAATTGTGAATGGCAGTTCATTCATGACTTGGCTCTCTGCTTCCCTGTTGCTGGTGTATAGGAATGTTAGCAATTTTCGCACATTGATTTTGTATCCTGAAAATTTGCTGCAGCTTCTTATAAGCTTAAGAAGCTTTTGGGCTGAGGCAATGGGGTTTTCTAGACATAGGATCATATCCACTGCAAACACAGATGATTTGACTTCCTCTCCTCCTATTCAAATCTTTCCTTGGCCTGATTGATTGGCTTGGCCAGAACTTCTAATACTATGTTGAATAGGAGTTGTGAGAGAGGGCATCCTTGTCTTAAGCCAGTTTTCAAGGGGAATGCGTCCAGCTTTTGTCCATTCAGAATGATGCTGGCTGTGAGTTTGTCATATATGGCTCTTACTATTTTGAGGTATGTTCCTGGAATACCTGGTTTATTGAGATTTTTTAAAATGATGAAATGTTAAATTTTATCTGAGACCTTTTCTGCATCTATGAGATAATCATATGGTTTTTGACTTTAGTTATTTTATGTGTTGAATCACATTTATTGATTTGCATATGTTGAACCAAGCTTACATCCCAGGGATGAAGTCAAGTTGGTCGTGGTAGATAAGCATTTTGATGAGCTGCTGGATTTGGTTTGCCAGTATTTTGTTGAGGATTTTTACATGGATGTTCATAGGGAATATTGGCCTTAAGTTTTCTCCTTTTTTGTTGCATTTCTGCCAGGTTTTGGTATTGGGATAATGCTGGCTTCATAAGATGAGTTAGGGAGGGGTCCTTCCTTTTCAATTTTTCAAAATAGTTTCAGTTGGAATGATACCAGATCTTCTGTGTACCTCTGTTAGAATTCAGCTATAAATCCGTCTGGTCCTGGGCTTTTTTTGGTTGGTAGGCTATTTATTACTGCCTCAATCTCAAAACTCATTATTGGTGTGTTCAGGGATTCAATTTCTTCCTGGTACAGTGTTGGAAAGTGTATGTGTCCAGAAATGTTTCCAGTCTTCTAGATTTTCTAGTACTCTCTGATTGTTGTTTGTATTTCTGTGGGGTCCGTAGCGATATCCCACTTATTTCTGAGTGTGTCTATTTGATCCTTCTCTCTTTTCTTCTTTATTGGTCTAGTTAGTGATCTCTCTATTTTATTTTATTTTATTTTTTCAAAAAACCAGGTCCTGGATTCACTGATTTTTTTAAAGGTTTTTTTTTTTGTTTTTTTTTTGTTTTTGTTTTTTTATGCCTAATCTTCAATTCACTCTGATCTTGATTATTTTGGTTTGCTTGGTTTTTGGTTCTCTAGCTCATTTAGTTGTGATGTTCAGTTTTTAATTTGAGATATTTCTTTTTTTTTTTTTTTTTTGAGTCGGAGTTTCGCTCTTGTTGCCCAGGCTGGAGCCAGGCTGGAGTGCAATGGCGCAATCTCGGCTCACCGCAACCTCCGCCTCCCGGGTTCAGGCAATTCTCCTGCCTCAGCCTCCCGAGTAGCTGGGACTACAGGCGTGCGCCACCATGCCCAGCTAATTTTTTGTAGTTTTAGTAGAGACGGGGTTTCACCATTTTGACCAGGATGGTCTCGACCTCGTGATCCACCCGCCTCGGCCTCCCAAAGTGCTGGGATTACAGGCGTGAGCCACCGCGCCCGGCCCCAAATTTGAGATATTTCTAGCTTTTTGATGTGGGCATTTAGTGCTATGTATTTCCCTCTTAACACTGCTTTATCTGTATCTCAAAGATTCTGGTACATTGTCTCTTTGTTCTCATTAGTTTCAAAGACTTCTTGATTTCTGTCTTAATTTTATTATGTACTGTACCCAGGAGTCACTCAGGAGTAGGTTGTTCAATTTCCATGTAATTATGTGGTTTTGAGTGAATTTCTTAGTCTTGAGGTCTAATTTGATTGAGCTGTGGTCTAAGAGACAGTTTGTTATGATTTCAGTTCTTTTGCATTTGCTGAGGAGTATTTTACTTCTGCTTATGTGATCAATTTTAGAGTAAGTGCCATGTGGCAATGAGAAGAATGTATATTTTGTTGTTTTTAGGTGGAGAGTTCTGTAGATATCAGTCAGGTCTGTTTGATCCAGAGCTGAGTTCAGATCCTGAATACGTTTGTTAATTTTCTATCTCAATGATCTATCTAATATTGTCAGTGGGGTGTTAAAATGTCCTACTATTATTGTGTGGGAGTCTAAGTCTGTTTGTAGTTCTCTAAGAATTTGCTTCATGAATCTGGGTGCTCCTATATTGGGCACATATACACATATATATTTAGGATAGTTAGCTCTTCTTGGTGAATTGAACCCCTCACCATAATGTAATGCCCTTCTCTGTCTTTTTTTATCTTTGTTGGTTTAAAGTCTGTTTTCAGAAACTAGGATTGAGACCCCTGCTTTTGTCTGTTTTCCATTTGCTTGGTAAATTTTCCTTCATCCCTTTATTTCGAGCCTACATGTGTCTTTGCAAGTTAGATGAGTCTCTTGAAGACAGCACACTGATGGATCTTGACCCTTTATTCAGCTTGTCACTCTATGTCTTTTGCACTTAGCCCATTTACATTTAAGGTTAAGATTGTTATGTGTGAATTTGATCCCATCATCATCATGCTAGCTGGTTATTTTGCAGAATTGTTTATGTGGTTGTTTCATAGTGTCACTGGTCTATGTATTTCACTTGTTTTTGTAGTGGCTGGTAATGGTCTTTCCTTTCCCTATTTAGTGCTTCCTTCAAAAGCTCTTGCAAGGCAAGGTGACAAATTCCCTCAGTATTTGCGTGTCTGAAAAGGATCTTATTTCTTCTTCATTTGTGAAGCTTAGTTTGGCCAGATGTACAATTCTGGGTTGGAAATTCTTTCCTTCAAGAATGTTGAATGTTGGCCCCCAATCTCTTCTGGCCTGCAAGGTTTCCACTGAGAGGTCTTCTGTTAGTCTGATGAGTTTCCCTTTGTAGGTGACCTGGCCTTTCTCTTTGGCTGTCCTTAATTTTTTTTTTTTTTTCATTTTTGACCTAGGAGAATCTGATGATTATGTCTTGGGGTTGTTCTTTTCATTAAGTATCTTACTGGGGTTCTTTGGATTTTCTGAATTTGACTATTAGCCTGTCTTGGTAGGTTGGGGAAGTTCTCCTGGATGATATTCTGAAGTATGTTTTTCAACTGGATTTCATTCTCACTCTCTTTCAGGTACCCCAATCAGTTGTGGGTTTGGTCTTTTTACATAATGCCTATCTCACACTTACACTTAATCTCACACCCGTAGTGATACTAATATAGTGCCTCATTGAAAATAACTTTGTTCAACACAGCTAGAAGGTTTACACAATATTTAAGATGTAAGGAATTATAACCGAAAAAGCTCTGGTAACATAATGCTTGAAGATGTACCTGGAGGGCCAGATATTTCATAATAAACTAGGTCACACTTCCATCTATTTTTTATTTTTTAGCTGTCTGTTGACTTCATGCATCCACTGCTTCTCACTCATATTTTTCTTTGGAACCCTTGGGTTTTATAGAAACTCTTTAGGACTGAATTAAAAGATGTTATGTAAAAGATATACTGTAGATACAATAAAAACTCAAAGGGCAGAAAGTGAAGTACAAATAAAGTTGAACTAGAAAGAACTTAGTTGTATCAAATTAGGGAAAATTTAATTGTTAAAAGAGAAAATCATACAAGCACATAATTTCATTTTCAAGAACATTTAAAATTTCTGCTATATAGTAAACATTGAACTAGACAGCAAAAATTCAAAGATGAGTATTACATGGTCCACTCCTCAAAGACCTCACTGTCAGATGGGGGAAATGGGAAAACAGACTTCTTCATTACAGTATTATAAATGTTATGACATGTAGTGGATTGAATAGTGTCCCCTCACAAAAATTGTGTCCAATAGTAACCTCAGAATGTGATGCTGTCTGGGCATAGAAGCTCATGCCTATAATCCCAGTGCTGAGGGAGGCCAACATAGCAAAATCACAAGAGTTTGAGAACAGCCTGGGCAATGCAGTGAGACCTCATCTCTACCAAAGAAATTCTCTAGGCCTGATAGCACAGACCTGTAGTCCTAGCTGGTTGGGTGGCTGATCACATAAGATTGGGAGGGGATCACATAAGCCCAAGAGTTCAAGGCTGCAGTGAGCTAGGATCATACCACTGCACTCTCGCCTGTGGCGTCACTGTCTTTCTTTGTTACAAGAAGAAATTGCCATCACTAGGATTAAGGCCATTGTGAAGTAGCAAGAGACTGACTCCTTGCCAATATTGTCACAGATAGTTCAACGCCACCTTCTTGATAGCCACACTGAAAATATATCATCATACCTTTGCACCAATCACTTTCTGAAGTGAATGCAGTCTCCATCTCTCAGTCTCTTTAAGGTTGTAAGGCTCATTCTGAAAAAGAAAAGAATTTGCTACCAATTAGAATTATTCTTAAATAGGGAAGATACATATTATAAATACTTAAAGATGTATTTTCCCTATTTAAGAGTAATATGTATTCTTATTAAGAATAATATGTATTCTGAAATAGGGAAGATACATATTATAAATACTTAAAGCTTAATTATAGTGATACCAATTATGTAAATAATCACTGATTATTATTAACATTATTTACATTCTAACAAGTAAAAAATGCTACAGAAGTTTACAGATCCCAAAATCACATAAGTTGAAAATACTTTGAAATGCAGTCCTTTAAAATAAGAAAAAAATATCATTAGAACTGGACTATCAATAGTATCTTTTTAAATGTTTAAATTGGGTGAACATCTTATTTTGTTGGATGTCATCACTTTACTCAGGATTAGGATTAACAAATTTAGCAAGTAAAAACACAGAATGCTTAGCTAAATTTGAATTGCATTTAAACAATCAATAATTTTTAGTGTAAGCATGCATACTTGCATACAAATGTATTCATTGTTTATCTGAAATTCAGATTTGACGGGAATGTCCTGGGTTTTATGTGGCAACCTACTCAGGATTCACTTAACTGTAGCATAGCAGAAAAAATACTTTTGTCACCAGGTGTGGTCCTGTGTGTTTGCTTCTCAGGAGCCTCGCCTCCTGTCTCCTTGTCCTTGGGCTTACGTGAAATTATCTTTGGGCCTGTGTCTGCTGCCTAGGCTGGAAAGTGGATGAAGACTTCAGCAGTTTCCACAGAATAAGGACATGCAGGGGGTGGCTGGGAAACAGGAGAGCAGGAGGCTGAGCCAGTTCTGAAGAAAAAAGACCCAGAACTCTCAAATCGCTAGTTTGTCCTCCTATAAAACCTTGGATTGTGATCGTATCCTTTTAATACTCCTCTTTAAAGAGGAATATTTTACCTTTCAGCTCCATGTTCCCTTTGAAACACCTGCTAGTTGTGGCTGGTTTGCTGGCTATAGCAGTGCAGTTGATGTCAGTCTCCTCACCTTCCACCGCAGTGTCTTTCTGGATATGGATCATCGGATTACATGGTGGGACTACAAATTAAACATATGTGCTTTAAAAAGGAGGATTAAAAGCATATCCTTTTAATACTCCTCTACTGGAACTCTCCTTTTTCACAGCAAGCAGCGTTCAACTTGTTTCTAACTTTTTTTAGATATGGGGTCTCGCTGTATTATCCAAGCTGGTCTTGAACTCCCAAAGCTCTGGGATTACAGGTGTGACTAATGTTAATGCACTTGTATTAATGAACGTTGCCCAGCCCTCTGCCATCCTTCACAGATGTTTATTTTATGTTCCTGGAGTCTAAGCCAACAACTTAAACTGTGAAGATTTTTCTTTTTTTTTTTTAACCCCCTGCAAGTGTTGAGGGGTAAGGGTCAGTCAGAATATTGGAAAGAAAATTATCTAGTAACAGGGTAGAAGAAGGTGGGGGTTTTCCTCAAACTTGAAAGCCTGTGGGTAGTTTGATGAAGAAAAGGAGTGGGGAGTGGGTGGTGCTGTCTCCCTGGGGTCCAGCTATACTCCGTACCCCATCTTAAAGAATACCTCAGGGTCTTTTGATTATTCACAACCTATCTACCCATGACTGTGATGGTGCAGTCTACGTAGAATTGCAGCTCCTATATGTCTAGAAAAATAACTTTATGAACTCCTTGCATTTCCATCCATCTGCAACTCCTTTGGTAATTATACCCTGGGTAATACATGGTTATGATAACTGACACTAAATCTATACAAAGAAGATAATGGCTCTTTTAAAATATGCAGATAAGTGTGAATGTGGAGACATATTCACACACATATGTACATATAAAATATATGTAATATATAAATATTTATATGCATATAAAAATACATATGATATATATAACATATATATAATATCTATATTTAAACCGGTTTCAGACTGCTGTGCAGTGGTGCAATCATAGCTCACTGCAGCCTTGAACTCCCGGGCTCAAGTGATCCTCCCGCCTCAGCTTCCCAAATAGCTGGGACCACAAGTATGAGCCAACGTGCCTGGCCCAATCTTTTAAAGAATAAATGTAATGTATATTTATTGCAAATTAGCAAGTGCCAAGAAATATTAAAAATGAAACAAATCACTCACAATTCAGAGATAACTACTATTAATATTTTGGAATAGTGTTTTTCAGTTTTCCATGTGTAAATGTTTTAAATATTTGAGATCACATTATCTCACTTAATGTTGAATTATGATCATTTCCCATCGTCAGGGCTTTTCTTTCTTATAAGGAGATTTGTATGTCATATGCAAGATATTTAGAAACATGATATGGGAATTTATCAGTCTCTACAATACTTCCTAAACATTTTTCTAAAAGAGAACTTCCCTTAGCAGTGATGACCTGTAACTTCAAACTTGTAGCCCCAAATTCTCACCATAAGGAATTTGTCATTTTTGGAGGAAAAAAAATGTATGTAAATTTCATAATATGCCTTTTTTCTTAGGCTTTACAACTCATACTCTTAAAATATTGCACAAAAAGCAGCATTCTCACGCAAGCAACCCAACCACTCTCCCATCATTGGCATGGTTAATTCACCATGTACACTTCTGAAGTGTAGTTTAAGTCTAAAGTCTAGTTTAAGGAGTGAAGCACTGATTTTATCCTTTCTGCTCATGAGGCAGCACTCTCTGTCTGATGTCTCTGCCCCACAGTCAGCCCAGTTCCCCTCTGCTTCTGACCAGAGGTATGATTTAGATAAGTCTCTCTGCTGCTCTAGGCCTCAGTTTCCTTACCTATAAAATAGAGGCTTGGACTAGATGATCTAAGGTTTTTTTTTTTTTTTTTTTTTTTTTAACCCTGATAAAATTCATCATTAAAATTAGAGACCAAATTAAGAGAAAATTTCTTTTGTCATTTTCCAAAGGACGTCCAGAAATCTGGGTCCAGAGGCATGGAATTGATATGTAAGACCAAGAATTCTGGTAGAAATAGTGCTGGGGACATTGAACCCACGGAGCCATTTCTACCTTCCAAACCCTATCATGCCATCATGAAATAGCTCAACAGTGGCAAGGATTCCTTAATTTCCAGTCTATTTTGAAATCATGTGGATTCCAAATTTCCTTGAAGGCTGTCTTTGGTTGCTCCACATCAACTGGGAAAGCATTAGAATTCAATCAAGAATGCCCATTGTAACTTTTGGGTGCTTCTCCCTGTGGAAACTAACCTAGGCTCCAGGAAGCCAGATATACAACAGGAACCTGGTAAATGTTTATTTAATAGCAAATGAACTATAGACTACATAGGTATACTTAGGTTCATGCATCTTTTTGCAATAAGCCTTGTGGCACTGGATTGTGAAAACAAAATATTTTTCATAATTTTCTAAATGTAAGACTTAAGCTATTTGCATGTATAAATTACTAAGAGATTTTCACTCCAGTAGGTGATTTTATATGCTTTTATCTAAATTCATCATGATAATACAGATGTTGGACCAGTAGATATTATATTTAGAGGATGTGTATTGAATTCATCTTAGCCTTGTTTTTTCGTGATTATCCTCTTGGTCATCATTGCACTGCACTGTAAATACGAAATAAGTAAGTTACCTAAATGCACACAGAGGATAGAATATGATCGTATCAAGGGAATGGAATTTGCCTTTCAGATTACCTTCTCTGTGCCAGGCACTGTGCATATAGCAATTTAATTATCATTAAAAAGCTCATAGCAATTGGATGAAGTGAGTTCTAATTTATCTGTTTTTCTATATGGGGGAAATATTGCACATGCCTGAAGTCTCATAGCAGGCAACTGATTTGAGGTTCAATCCTAGGTTGATCAAGTTTCAAAACTCACACAATTTTCACTGTCTGACAGAAAAAGCAACATTTAGACAAAAGGGCATATTTATCAAATGGAATTGGTTAAAGGGGTAAAAGAAACCTAAGGGACTAAAGGCATAAAATAAAAGATCGAAAATAGGGGAAATACAGAAGACAAATAGGGCACATGTTAAAGGAAATGTAGGGCTGGGGGCAGTGGCTCAAGCCTGTAATCCCAGCACTTTGGGAAGCCAAGGCAGGTGGATCACCTGAGGTCAGTAGTTTGAGACCAGCCTGGCCAACATAGCAAAACCCTGTCTCTACTAAAAATACAAAAATTAGCCAGGTGTGGTGGCATGTGCCTGTAATCACAGCTACTCTGGAGGCTGAAGCAGGAGAACTTGGGAGGCGGAGGTTGCAGTGAGCCAAGATCAAGCCACTGCATTCCAGCCTTGGCGACAGAGAGAGACTATCTCAAAAAAAAAATAAAAAAGAAGAAAAAAGGAAATGTAGCTAAAGTCAAACAGGGGAGAAAGGCAGAAGCGGATTCCAGTAACTGAGTTGCAGCCCCCTAGTGCCTGAAGACTGAGCCACCTCACCTGGCTTAGTTCTTTACTCAAGATCATGGGGTTTTGGGTTTTGTTTGCTTGTTTTGTTCTTTGGAGACAAGGTAGCACTTTGTTGCTCAGGCTGGAGTGCAGTTGTGCCATCAGGGCTCATTGAAGCTTCAACCTCCCTGGGCTCAGGTGATCCTCCCACCTCAACCTCCCAAGTACCTGGGACTACAAGCACTGCCACCATGCCCAGATAATTTTCTGTATTTTTTGTAAAGGTGAGGTTTCACCATATAAATGAGGCTGGTCCCGAACTCCTGAGCTCAAGCAATACTCCTGCATTCCAAAGTGCTGGGACTACAGCGCCCTGTGCCCAGCCAATCATGGATTTTTTTTTTTAAAGGCACTAGATTAATGGTCAAATGTATCCATCCCAGCAATTCACAATCTTTTTGTGAATTGTCCAACATATTATCTTTATTTTATTTTTGTATTTTTTTTTATTTGAGACAGAGTCTCGCTCTATCGCCAGGCTAGACGGCAGTGGCGTGATCCCGGCTCACTGCAACTTCCCTTTTCCGGTTTCAAGCAATTCTCTTGCCTCAGCCTCCCAAGTAGCTGGGACTACAGACATGCACCACCATGCCCAGCTAAGTTTTTGTACTTTTAGTAGAGACGGGGTTTCACCATGTTGGCCAGGATGGTCTCGATCTCTTGACCTCGTGATCCGCCCGCCTCGGCCTCCCAAAGTGCTGGTATTATAGGCGTGAGCCACCTCGCTTAGTCATTATCTTTATTTTTAACCTTAGCTGTCTTTGGTTTGTTGGGGGACCATGGTATGAAAGGGGGCAGTGATCAGGGAGTCGGGAGATTCTAATACTTGCAGAAGGCCACTTGCTGCCTGTGTTACCCTGGATAAGCCACCTTGCTTCTGGGTCTTGGCTTTTCCATTTCTAAAATGCCCACTATTCCAACCTATTACTGTTTTGTACATGTACATGAAATGTAGAAAACCCGAGTGAAATAGATATGTGCGTATTAATTACACAACACTGTACAAAAAAATCATAATGACTGTTTCAACTAAAAGCTTCTGCGAGTAATATTTGTTCTAACACTGGAAGTGTAGAGAGGAAGGATTTGGGATGCATGAAGGATTCTAGAGATAATTTGGATATAGAGTTCAATCTGGCCTCGGTGGTGACTATAATGGTTTTGGAGATACTGGTTTATGTCCTTTCTACTCAGTGAAGAAATAAATCATTTTATGAGTTGTAATTGCATTTAACACCCTCTACAATAAAAATGAGGAATTTCACATGAAGTAATGACTTACTTGTGACTAGAGCTGGAGTCATTTTGACCAAGTTATTGAAGTTGACAGCAGAAGAAATATAAGCATCCAACAGTGAGTTGTTCCAAGTGGAAACGACCATGCTGTTTCCAGAAACATTTGGCAAGCAATCTGTGTGGGGAGAAAATAATACCGAAGGCAAAAATGAACAAATGACAATTTAGCCATCAATGTGTGCCCTGTGGAGTCATTGCAGCTAAGGGAGAGATTTCCTGATTTCAGAGTCATAATTCCTCCTTTTGACTGCATGAAAATAAAGAAACATTGGCTTAATGTAAGCAGATCAGGGAATTTATGAGTCAGCACAAATAAAAATGCTGGCTAGGTGATAAATAATTGTTTCTATTTACTGTCTAGGTGCTCACTCTTTAACTTATATCAGAGTCGTAAATAATAAAATCTGAACAGTATAAATGCATTCAATTACCTGGACTTGACATTTAAAGTACAATCACCATTCTACAATAAAGATTTTTGTAGGATCTATTATTAGATCCCCTTCTGTAGACTTTATGCTATTAAAGAAAATATCATAACCTCCCTCTTGCCAGCAGATAAAAATAAAATTATTTCTGACTTAAATCTCAGATACTAAAATATTTTCAACTTTCAGATATTACCAGGACATTGCAAGGTACTTTTGAAAATTTTTGTTTTGGGGAAAGAGAGGCTTGTGTGGGGGCAGAAGAAAATGTATCCAGTTATTAATTTCAAGCATTGTGCAATTTGCTTTTTCTCAAATACAGATATTATAAAGTATAAAACAAAAGTTGGCATACATTTAAAAAAAACAGTTAAAAATTGTTCTTCTGTTGAACATAAATATAGTGAATATTACAAACCATTGTGTCTTACATTAGCCATCATTACTGTATTTATTACTTTAAAAGTCACGATCACTGACCCTATCTGATATTTAATGTGTACTTATTAACCAGTTGGAGACTACAGCTACGATTCGCTATATCATTTTTTTAAAACAGCTGATCCTTTTGCTCTTGTATTGTAAGAAACTTTTACCTCTACCATCCCAAATTCCTCGCTTCACACCATGACTAATTATAATCTCCTTGAGAACAGAGACTATATCTGTCTTGTTCACAGCTATATCTCCAATCCCTTCTGCAAAATAGGTGTTCAATATACCTTCGTGGAGTAAATGCCTGGATTGAAGCAGGAACCTTTTTTCAACATGCTATGAAAGGGAACAGTGTAAGGAGAAGTTCAGCAACAGCATCAAGTGCCACAAGAGATAATATTATTTCAGCTTACCTTGGGAAAATCTCCTTCAGGTTCCTTGCACCTAGCCATGTGAAACTGCTATGCATGCTTGAGAGAGTAACAACTATTTAAAGTTTTCTATTCATGAGTGAGAAAATGAAACAAGCAAGGAAATCAGCATCTGAGTTAAGGTGTTTGGCATAGTGGTTAAGAGGCACTGGGTGATGCAATCTGGGTTCACATCCTAGGCCTGCCATTTTCTAGGTGTATGATGCTGGGCACATTGTTTGTTTGTTTATTGAGACAGAGTCTCACACTGTCGCCCTGGCTGGAGTGCAATGGCGTGATCTCGGTTCACTGCAACCTCTGCCTCCTGGGTGCAAGTGATTCTCCTGCCTCAGCCTCCCAATTACAGGTGCCCACCACCACACCTGGCTAATTTTTTATATTTATAGTAGAGACAGGATTTCACTGAGTTGGCCAGGCTGGACTTGAACTCCTGACCTCATAATCTGCCCCCCTCAGCCTCCCAAAGTGCTGGGATTAAAGGCATGAGCCACCGTGCCTGGCCACAATAATTTTTAACTGTGTTTAATTTCTAAGTGCTCCTATTTCACCACCTGTAAATTGGAAGACCCACCTCACAGGGTGTTGTGGGCATAATGAGTTAATATTGTGAAGTGCTTGAAACAATACTGATCCTGACCCATGACAAGTACTGTCTAGGCCTTCACTGTTGGCTTTATTACTCTAAAGGAGCTAGCAAGCCGGCCTGGAGGACTAGAGGACCAGAGATTAAGTTCATGCTCTGCCACTAACTAGCTGTGAGTGGTAGTTTGACATCTCTAGTTTTTTGTCTTTGCATCTGTAAAATAAGGGTGTAGGCTACATGGAAGGGCTTCTGGATTTCAAATCCTGTAAAAATGTATCTGGCCCTTTATTTCTTCCCTTCTAAAATAGAACTGTATAAGGTTGCTGCAGTGAATGTGTATGTATCACACAAATGCAAAGCAAGTATAGATTTTAGTGTCCATATAGGGTATATTTGGTGCTATATTCACTACTAAAACATTTCAATATTAATTTCCAAATCTACTAAGTCCGAATTGCACCGCAAATGTAAAATTAAGTGGTCCTAAAATAAAAAAACCAACTACAAAATCGTTTTGATAGGATGGTTTGCCCACTGAGCAGTGGTTTTCTCTTCTTTCTCCTCTCAAGCTTTTCCTGCTATTTTCACTCAAGGAAGCATAAATTTTTGGAGTGAGAGAAATCTTTCTTATTTCTCTTGGTGTCTCTGTAATTTAACACATTCCTATCTTTTTAGAAATTGGATTATTCATTTGTTTCCTTTTGTTCTAGAAATATGCTTAGCCTACTAACATATTTGCCTCAAATGGGTAAATTTAGCCCCAGGGTGGGAATATTTAGCAGACTGATGAAAGCTTTCATGAATCTGTAAATGCGGGAGATCCATAGAGAGTACATGGTTTTTGGGAAAAGGATAAAGTGAATACACTGTAGTAGAGTCGATGAATTGATGCTTATGTGGGCTCCCTTCACCTGCTTATCACTTGAGTGTAACTAGATGTTACACACACAGCAGGTGGGTTCCATCATCTGGTGGCTGATACTCTAATGACTGCAACCGAGGAGAATTTAACAAGGGGATTTTATTACTTGGAACAAGTAAGAAGGATACCAGGGATAGTTCTTAAATCAGTGCCTCCCAGAAAAATGGTGAGAACAGAGCTTGTATTGGGCTGGTTAGTTGAGTCATTGCCTGTAGAGGTGGAGTAAAGGTAGAGCAGGTGTAGTTCTGATCATGTTTCCAATATGTCACATGTTTAGAACATAGGAATTAAACTCCTCCCTGAGCAGGGATTAGTATGGTAATGAGTGGAGTTGGTCAAAGTTCATCTCCAACTTAGGCATCTCTGGATCCAACCAGTTGCTGCTTATTCCTGAGTTGAGCTTCACCCTGGAACTTTTTGAAACAACAAGAACTCAAGGTGCAGCAGTTGTAAGTGAATATTTTTTCACAGTGTGCACCCAAAAACTGGGGACCCTGGGCTACAGATAGCAAAAATTTACAAAACTGGAAAATGTATATATTGGTGGAGTAAATGGCTGGATTGAAGCAGGAGCCTCTTTTCAACATGCTATGAATGGGAACAATTATACATATATATATATATAATGGGCTATATGCAATATATGATCATAACATTTTAGAACTGGAAAGGATCTTAAAGCTTACCTAGTCAAAATACAGTGATTCAAAACTAGTTGAATGATGTGACAAGAAGGGTACTTCACCTTGTGCTATTCTTCTAAAATCTCATAACCCCAGTCTAATCATGAAAAGAACATCAGATGAACCTAGCTTGGGAAAATATTCTACAGGATGCCTAGCCGGTACTTCTCAAGACTGCTAAGGTCATGAAAAACAAGGAAAGACTGAAGAACTGTTGCAGACCAGACGAGACTGGGGAGACATGACAAATAAATGCAATGTGAGACTTTGCATTGTGTCTTGGAGGAGAAAGAGAACGTTAATGGAAAAAGTGGTGACATCCAAACATGTCTTAAGTTTAGTTAATAGTAATGCACAATATCAGCTTTTTAAATGTGGACAAGCATACCACTGTCTTGCAAGGTGTTAGCAATGGGAAGAATGAGCTAGAGGGGCATATGGGAGCATTTTGAACTCTCTGTGTGACTTTCCTATAAATCTAAAATTAGTCCAAAGTAAAAAGTTTATTCAAAAACAGCTAGACACTTTTGGGAGGCTAAGGCAGGAAGATCACTTGAGCCCAGGAGCACAAGAACAGCCTGGGCAATACAGCAAGAACCTGTCTCAAAATTAAAAAATAGCTAGACAGTTCTAATGAAAATAATTACTCTTTTTTTGGTGGAACATTGCTCCAGTGCTGGCCTAGAGTATGTGGACATTTCAGAGGTCAAGCAAATGTATTAGTAAATATATAACTTCCTTGGATGGGAAATTTAACATGAGCATACTTAAATGTTCTACTATTATTAAGAATTTGTTTGCTTGCAAACTTTCCCCAGGAGTATTCATTTTAATTATTCTAAATACAAGTTTGCCAACAGTAGAATGAAATCCTGTAAATAACTTTTCATATTAAATATAGTATAGACTTTTCCAAAAAGATCAGTTTAGAAAGTTAAGCTGTTTTATTCTGAAACTGAAGGCAAAGAATGACAAGCCAATGACATATTTTGTCTGATCATTTCCTTTTCCATTTACTTAAGTGGTTTAAATTATTAGTTCTGAAAAGATCTATATGTCTTTATAAATTTCTTAGGACTCTCATTGAATTGTTTCTTTTTTTAACTGTGGAGAATAAGGCCATAACTTTTATTAATAGCAGATATATGGGAAAATATATTAGCTTGTTCCCCAAGAGTAAAGATAGTCATGTAATATTCAGGGTCATCCGTTACTTTTATTATGCTGCAGTTTGAATATAGTAGCAGCTAATAAATTAACTTGCTTAAATTCATGCTTGGCCTACTCATCACAAAGAAAAACTGGAATTTAGATCCAATGTAAAGGTTAGTTATGCAGATAAATTTGATTGATTCCGAAACAAATTATGAGAAGAAAATGAACCTTCAACTTATCCAATTTGACCTTGTCTCAGTCATATTTGCAAAACAGGGAAGGTAGACAATGGTAGCTAATCTCTAGACAGGACTTTGGGCTGACCGTGGAAAGATGGAGGTTTGCATAAGGATATCTTGAATGGAATAAATAATTTGGTGGAGATGTTCTTATCCCTTTCACATCAGTCCATCCTGCAGAAGCAAGTACCGCCTTCTTAGGTATTCCAGAATTTGAGTCTGAATTGTTCTCCCTGGAACCCTCTCGAGCCATGACTATTGGTACACCTATCTGGAGTGAAGCAGGATGCCTTCCTTCCTTTCCAAACCTTCCCCCCCCCATCTCTCTCAAAGTCCCTAGCCATGACTCTCAGCTTATCAGACTACACAATTTACCGCCCCTTCCCTGCCACTGTCACTTTACCTCATTCTTTGAAGATTTTAGTTCCTTGAGCTCTTTCTCTTAAACCATGCGAGAATTTGCCAAGAAATATGTAAAATTGTTGTTATATCGGATGTGTTGTGCATTTTTCTGTTCAATAAACATAAATGTAAAATCTCAGTAGAAAACAGAAACAAAAACTCTCACACTGTCATCTCTCCTTCATAGACGGGCGCAGGGTGAGGGTGGGGACACGTGTTTCCACATACTGCTTTTTTCTATCTCTTCCTTTGCTGTTTGTTCAAGACGAAAGGCATGCTGTCAGCTCAGGACCTTTGCACTTGCTGTTTCTGTCTTCCTGGAAGGCTCTTCATCATCATCTTCACCTGACGGACCTCCTTCACTTCTTTCAGGTCTTTAAGTATTTCCTTCTCAGTGAGGTTTTCTAAACAGCTTTATTTCAAATTGCTCGCCCGCATTTCCAGTCTTCCTATTTCCCTCCACTACATTAGTTTTCTACAGCATTTATCGCCAGGTAATGTAACATATATTTCAACTACGTTCTTGTTTGTAGTCTGCCTCTGAGGCAGATATATTTGTATATTTGTTCGCTGATATATCCACAGTGCCTAGAATGCCTGGCACAAAACAGATAGGAAGTGACATACAGCATGTCCTCCAGTAACATCGTTCAGTTCAATGCTGTTTCATTATAGCATTGGTGAGAAAAAAAAAACAATTGTTTTCTCTATGGGTCATTTTGCTTAAAGTCGAAGTTTCCAAGAATCTTCACAATCTTAAGTGAGGACTTGCTGTATTCATAACTATGTATTGAATTAATTAGTCTCATGAAGTAGGTACTATCTTTATTCTGATTGTACAGATAAGGAAACTAAATTTTGAATCATGAAGTAATCTGTCCAAGAAACACTGGCTTGTAAGAGGTATTGGTTGGACCCAAAACAGTACTGTACTTAGGGCTCTGCACTGCTTTGTTTTCCTCTGTGCACTAAGTGGAGGAAATTTTGTCTCCTAACTTTGTTAAGGGGGTAGATAAGAAGCCAAAGAATATTACATTGATGGGCTTGAGCTGTTTCAGTGACTATTTGGCCAGCTACTATGATTTTTATTTAGACAATGATAATCTGAAATGTATTTTCACAATGTAACCTGAATGTTGCAGAGGTACACAAGGTTCTGAGCAGGAAGCCTGCCCAGTCTGTTCAAGGAAGAGGGCGGGGAGGGAAGTGGGAGCGGGAGGGGCAGGGGTGGCAGCAGTGGTACAGAGAAGTAGCATGCCCTTTGCACAAACCTATCAGGACAGATGCCAATTGGAGAAATTTTCATTTGGTTTTTCACTGACTTATTATGCTGAGAATGAAGTCTTTATGGTTGAGAAAACAATATAGGTTTTTGATTGTCCAAAAGAGGAAATTGTAATTTTAACTCACCATAACTACAGCTAAATGCATTGCAGCGTTCTTTTTTTCAGAGTTTTAATAATTTTTGGCAGTGTGATGATAATTTTGATGAAATAAAATGTTAAATTCTAAACCACACTGATGAGTTGATTCTATATTCAATAGGTGCACTACGGTAAGCAGTTTACTAAACACCAGAAATAATGCAACATGGTTTGCCTATCATAGGCTGAAAATGTTACTATGATAGAAGACCAGTTTTGAAAAAAGTAGCTAAAAATGATTATAAACAGTTTGAGTCATAGAGAAAATAATTTGATGTAAGTAGAATTTGGTAGATATTTCTATCAAGCATTAATAACAGATTTAATTTGAATGACAGCTTCAAGTTAGAAAGTGTCACTCCTATAGAATGAAATGGTTCAGACATCCTGGAATGTCTTAGGTCTGGATACCATTCCAGAGTAGAAGTGTAATTGACAGGTATCAGCCCATATGATGGATGAAGAGATGTTCCATACTTTGAAAGTGTTCACATTTTTTTAAAAAAATGCCCAGAGGAAACTAATTTCAGTTTCAATAACATGCTGGTTCAAAGAGAATAGAATATTTTGAATATTAATATAAGAATACATGTTTCACTCTAGCGGATGAAATATTCTTTGCTCAAGGACAAAAGTAAAACCTTAAGGTCGGTCCTCCAGAAAAGAAGAAAACTCTCAAGTGTAGCTGAGTGTAAATGAAGTAGCCGAGCTTTGCAACTGAGAGAACAAAGAAAGGTAATCAAAGTTATCCCAGGTTTTTAGGAACTAGGGCTATGATAATATAATGGTCCCAGGTTTTTAGGAACTAGGGCTATGATAATATAATGGTCCCAGGCTTTTAGGAACTAGGGCTATGATAATATAATGGTCCCAGGTTTTTAGGAACTAGGGCTATGATAATATAATGGTATTTCTTGGTAATGGGGAAAGCAAGGAAGAGAGGGAATCTTTCCCTTGATGTACTAAACTTAAAATGATGCAAACTCTCTGATACAGGTGTTTTACCAGAAGGCAAATCACAGGACATGAAAAAAGCAGTGTTGGTTTTGAGGAATATGAAGCAGGTTGGAAATAAATAACAAAGGGCAAATCCATGATAGCTAAATGCAATGAGTAATTTTGGAGCAGGAAAAAATTGATATGCATTACTATAGACATTATTAAAACAACTGGTGAAATATAAATATGAACACATTAGATAATAGTATTATATTGTATTAATGTTAAATACTTAATTTTGGGCTGGGGAATGTGGCTCACGCCTGTAATCCCAGCAGTTTTGGAGGCCAGGGTGGGCAGATTACTTGAGGTCAGGAGTTCAAGACCAGCCTGGCCAACATGGTGAAACCCCATCTCTACTAAAAATACAAAAGTTAGCCAGACATGGTGGTAAGTGCCTGTAATCCCAGCTACTTGGGAGGCTGAGGCAGGAGAATTGCTTGAACCTGGGAGGCAGATATTGCTGCAGTGAGCTGAGATTGTGCCACTACACTCCAGCCCAGGCAACACAGCAAGACTCCATCTCAAAAAAAAATTTTTGACTCTTGTACTGTAGTCATGTAAAAGAGCATCTTTTTTTAGGAAATACACACAGAGGTACTTAGGGGAAAGAAGCCTATCTGTAACTTACTCTTAAACGATGGCTGTGTGTGTGTGTGTGTGTGTGTGTGTGTGTGTGAGAGAGAGTGTGCGTGTGTATGTGTGTCTGGAGACAGTATGGATGTGTGAGCACAAACGATTAAGCTACTGAAGGCAAAATGTTAACAATTGGAAAATCTGGATAAAAGTAAATTGCACATAGGACTTCTTTTTACTATATTCATGCAAAATATAAGAAGATACCAAAAAGAAACCTCACAAATATTCCCATGTAATCAGAAACAATATTTTAAAATCATACATTACATGGGACTATTTTGAGCTAGTAGCATTATTAAATAATAAATTTAAAATGTAACAAAGAAGCACGGGGCGTAGTGGCTCACGCCTGTAATCCTAGCACTTTGGGAGGCCGAGATGGGCGGATCACAAGGTCAGGAGTTCGAAACCAGCCTGACCAACATGGTGAAACCCTGTCTCTAGTACAAATACAAAAATTAGATGGGCATGGTGGTGCGTGCCTGTAATTCCAGCTACTCGGGAGGCTGAGGTAGGAGAATTGCTTGAAACTGGGAAGCAGAGTTTACAGTGAGCCGAGATCAAGCTACTGTACTCCAGCCTGGGTGACAGAGTGAGACTCCATCTCAAAACAAACAAACAAAAAACAAAACAAAAAGTAATAAAGAAACCAAAGAAGTGCATAGAACTGAATATAAATAAAGTAACACGAAAAAAAAAATATATTGAAAAGGAGAAAGCAGTCTTTAGGAGGAAATTTATAGCTCTTTAAAATCAATATGTCAGAACACAAGAAAGCTTATTACCAAGCCAGTAGGGAATTTACCTTTTTTTTTTTCTTCTGGTTCTTCTGCCACTTAGCTGTAAGTAAGAGTAAAGCCATGGAAGTGCCCCAACTTTCTGGATGTAGGATCAGAAAAGGGAGTTCCAGAAAGGTAGAAAGTACCAGGGAAGTCAGAAGAGGAATAAGCCCAGGAAAATGAGTCCCTAAAGTTGTTTATGAACTTCTAAGCTCCCCCTTGAGCTGCACATGCTGGGTCTGAGCCTGATTATTTTGAGAATTGAACTAACAGATCAGGTCCTGGACTGGCCAATGCTTGGAGCATGTGAAACAGATCCAAGTAGCAATCTAAAACCACCAAACCACAGCATACAGAAAGTGTGTCAAAACTAGTGACAAGTACGTAACCTGATTGTCTATTAAAATTAAAATATCAACATTTTCCACAAGATTTAAACAAGACCCAGGGTATTATAACATAATATTTAAAATGTTCATGACACGATCCAAAATCAATCAGCATACAAAGACCCAGGAAATCTCAACTCAGGTGTGAAAAAAATCAACAGATGGTAACACTGAGACGACGATGTTGGAATTAAGTAAAAAAGACTTAGACACTTAGACGGAACTGTTATAAAATTCTTCAACATGCAATTATGAACACTCAAATCAAAGAATAGAAAGTCTTAGTAAAGAAATAGAATATATAAAGAAAAATACAATGAAAAATTTTAAAACTGAAAAATACAAGCGAAACAAAACAGCTCACTGGACAGGCTAAATGGCAGAATGGAGATGGCAAAAGAACAAGTCCATACATTATAGAGAATCAGTAGAGACTATTTCATCTGAACAACACAGAGAAAATATTTTAAAGAATGAAAAGACTTATGGTCCTATTACATAATAATAATAAAAAAAAAACTCAACATTCCTGTCATTGGAGTCTCAAAAAAGGAGAAACAGTACGCTGCTGGAAAAAAGTGAAGAAACAATATCTGAAAGCTTCCCAAATTTAGAGAAAGATATAAATAAACCTACATATTTAAGAAGCTCAGCAATCCCCAAACAGTATAAGCAGTGAAATCCATACTCAGAAAACACCATAATGAAAATGCTGAAAACTAAAGACAAAGAAAAAATCTGAGAGGAAATAATTACATGAACAGGAATAATTTTTGTTTTAAAATTATATTAGATTTTCGGAAGAGTTGTCAAGGTAACAGAGTGTTTCCCGAAACTATTCACCCAATTTCCTCTGATGTTAACCCAAAAGACCACGAGAAAATTTGAATGGCCAGGTTCCAGAGGAAGAAGAAACAACAGGGTCTGGTGCCCAGAGTCAACCAGATGCCCCACCAGTTCAGATCTGTAGGATAAGGATCCTTCCACATGGCCAACTCCATTCTCATGCAGCAATTCCTCCACAAGCACAAGACAAGCTTGTCCTGATGCCCCTTGTCCTGGCAGATGTTCAGGACCTTCCTTTGGTTTTACCCCTCCACCTAAATGGCCCATACTTTCTGGGCTCTCACTGTGCAGACCCCTTCCTGTAAACCCCAAGGCCCTACAGGTGCTAGATGCCACTGTTCTCACAACCCCATGTCACATCCACTTTTGCAGAGCCTGAGGTATTCCAAGCTCTTTCATTCACGCTGCTCCTGTCTTGAAATACTATTTCTTCGCCCTCTCTGCCTATCTCTCCCTCATCTTTCAGTTCTTAAATGTATGCCTTTGGAGACGCTTTGACTGATTTCCCGGGCAAAATTAATTCCTCCTGTTCCTCTTTTTCATCACATTCTGTGCTTTTTAACTTTCTATAAAAGCACTTATTGCAATGTGCAATTGTATAATGATGTGATTATTTGTGGAAGTGCACATCAGTATCTCCCTGTCATCATGGATTGGATCTGTTTTTTGTTAATTTACTGTATCCAGTGTTCTCAGAGTCGACGGGGGAGGGTGCTTATGGCATTGGGTGGGACACTTTTCCTTGGGCAGGTATATTAGATTTTGCTCAGAAACAAAGCAAAAAACCCAACCTCCCAGTGGCTTATAAAACAAACATTTACTTCTCATTCATGGGTGTGTGGGTGAGCTGTCTACTGCCTAGGCTTGGGTGGGCTCAGGTTTTTGGTTGGCTTCATTCTCAGATATGTTTGTCATTCAAGGGCCCAAGCTGAAGAGGAGGTTGTGGCCTAAGCATGTTCGTGTCCTGCTGGATGTCACAGCAGAGGAGGCACAGAACACAGGCTGCTTCTCAAAGCCTCTGCTCAGACCTGGCCCACTCCTCTGCTGGTATCCTGCTGTTTCAAAACCAGCCAGAGAGCCCAAGGTCAACATGAGGGACAAATCAACCTCCCCCGCCAATGACACATAAAGTTTCCAAACAGTCCCTTACCAGGCTGCTGTGTAACCACATGAGACCCTGGCACCCGGGACTACACATCACGGGCCCCATGACTTGGGCCTCAGAATTCTTAGAAACAGATTCCACGCAGGAGGACATGGGTGTCCCAGTTGAGGAACAACATGCTCCGAATGTTACCCAGGGGAGTTGTCCAAAGAGGAGGAAAACTTTATCAAGGACCTCAGGTCAGTGCGGGTCAGGAAAGCTCTGATGCCCGGTTGACTCCACAGTGTACTTTTGCAAAGCCCCTTAGTATCAAGTTCAAGGTTGCCACTCTGTCAGCTGATGTTTACTGAAAGACTCCTGGGTGCTGGGAGGTGCACTTTTGGGTGGCGACACAGGCGAGAAGCCAGGCCTGGGTCAGGCCGTTCCTTTGTGGTTCCCCATCCCTCCCTCCTCATTCCCTCAGAGTTGTCCCTTTCATTTAGACTCATCTCCACAACCCCTGTGAACCAGCAAGGGACAGTCAGGCACAGCCCAGGTGACATGGAACATGAAACAAATGAGAGAAGAGGTTTCATTGATACAAAACCAGGATGTCAGGAACCGTCGCTCGCTTGAGAAATGCATTCTAGAGCTTTAGGACTCTTGTGAATTATGTTATCGGGTTAGTTGAAACGTGGCAAGAATTTTCCTAGCCATATGTGAAAAGACTGTCTTTACACAGTAGGCAGACCAAAAATACACGCAGAATGAGTGGGAAAGCCCATATGTGGTATGGGAGGACCGGGAGCTCCGGCAGCCGTTGCGCCATGACTGGGAGCTGGCCGTGTCCACACACTGTGCTAACTGCAGCGGCTGCTTTACTGCTTGGTGAAGCAACTATGATAGAGTACTATTATTATCCTCCTGTAAACACACAACATACACAGCTTCGAAATGCAACTCTCAGAGCTACGCAGACAAGAAAGCGAGCGAGTACAGGGGATCCTGTCTGACGGTGTGAACTTTGGCTGCAGACGACTTGGTTCTTGTCCTGTCCAGGCCACTGGAACCCACTATCTGTGGGCTCAGGTCATTTACCATCACGGAGTTAATACCTGAACTGAGCACTTAGCTGGGCGTTATTTCACTTAATCCTTACAACTGCTTAATTAGATGCTTTTCATAGCTCTGCTCCAGCTGAGGTTTAGAAAAGTTAAACGGTTTAACCAATATTTGAACTGGCTATGTCTGACTCTACAACTGGTCTCTTCCATTCTATTTCTTTCATATAAGCCGCATCTTGGGTGCTTTTGCGAACATCAAAAAAAGATGTGTATTAAGGCACCTTGGGGAACGTTAAACCAAAGTCGATTAATATTACAATATCAAGTGAGGTCATATGGAATTTCCTTTAGAAAATGAATACAGCCAATCATCATATCATTTCCCAAATGTTTACGTAGGTGCCTGTTGCAAGCATTATCTTATGTCATCTTCACACAAGCCCGGGAGGAAGATTCTGCTCTAATTTTTAGATATGAAATTACGCGTTTGGGTGAAACGCTGTTCGCGTGTGAGGAAAAGCAACATGAGCGACTGAAGGCGGCGCGGCATTGCCGTCCAGCCTCCTGCATTCCGGTGAGCCGAAAACGCGGGAGCGGGAGGGACTTCCCAGCTCCCGACGCCAGGCACCGGCACAGCCGCCGCGTCAGAGGGAAGGCGACGTGGTTCAGCAGCAACGGAGCCATTACTAGCGCTGAGCAGGGATGTAAAGACAGAGCCGAATTATCCGAGCTCTCCGAATTGAGTCCAGGGTCTAGTCTGCCACGGAGGGGTCGCCGCCTCCAGCCCCCGGGGCTTTTCCTGGGTAGTGTCTGGGCAAGGACCTGGCTAGCTCCAGAGACCTATGGATGGTCCCTTTCTGCTGGGCGACTGGGGCTGCGCTTTACACTACAAATTAAAGACGTCACTTTTTTCATTTGTTCTGCAAACGTTTATTGTGCGCCGTTCACACACCCCCACAAACTCAATGTGCCAGCGACAAGAGGCATGACCGTAGGCCCGCCGGTACGCGCTGAGAACGAAGGTGCCCCGGGCGCCCGCCCCGAGCCGCAGCGGAGTCACGCAGCCTCTGCGCCCGACTTGCGCGCGCCCGGGGGCGGCTCTGGCCCACGCACATGCACACGCACGGGAACGCCGGCTCCCGCGTCCCCGGCGCTCCTACGGCGCCGGGCGCGGGAGGGAGCCCAAGAGTCTGGGCGGGAGGGATCTCGATGTGGGGCGGGTGCCCGCGAGGCTCGCGCTTAAATTCCCTGGCACCTGAAGTCCCGCCCTTTGCCCCGCCCACTCTTTCTCCCGCGCGCGGGCTCCGCGCGCCCCAAGAGGCGCGCGTGCGCGCGCGTGCGCAGGCCAGGGCCCTCCGGGGGCGGCCCCGTAGTCTCCAACGAAAGCGTCGGCAAAGGCCCGGATTAACCCTTTCTCTGCTCGCCTACTTAGAGGCCCGGTCGGGTTCCGTGCCTGCGCAAGCCGGCGGCGCGCCTTCCCCCCAGCCCGCACCGCGCATGCACGGGAAGGGGGGGGCGGTGGGGGTGTTCGGGGCCGGCTAGACATTCTGTGCTCGTGCAGGAGGAGGGCTGCTGCCATCAGGGACGTGCACGATTCCCCCACCCCGCCCCCTCCCCAAACTCCAAAAAAAAATCCAAAACACACTGCCACCCACTGTGCCCCCGCGCCCCGAGTCCATCCTGTCCCGGCCTGCGTTTGTTAGCGAGCGCGGGGAACCCACGGCAGTGTCTGTGGCTGTGCCAGGCTGCAGGTAAGCGCGGGCCAGGGTGCGGAGGGGGCCGGGGCCGTCCGCTAGGCGGGCGCGGGGGCGGCCGGCGGCTGGCGAGGCGGCCCGGAAGACGCGCGTTCTCGCCGAGCTCTGGAGCACCAGCCAGCTCCAGGATGTACGGCGGCCGCCAGCGGCGCGGCGCGGTGCGAGCGGGGAAGGGCGTGGGCTGGGGCTGGGCTTGGGGCCGGGGAGCCCTGGGGGCCGCGCGGGCAGGCGAGCGGGCCCGGGGAGCGGCCTGGCGACGGCCCCGCGCGCGCGCTCGCAGAGCCTCGGCGGCCGAGTTCATGGCCGCCCCTGCTCGCACCGCCGCAGTGCACCGCCGGCCTGAACCCGGCGCCGAGCACGGCCCGCCGGGCGCCGCCCCTCCGAGCCGCGGGCCCCACCGCGCCGCCCCCAGCCGCCGGCGGAGGAGGGGGCCGGGACCCCAGCGCATGCACCCCCTTGTGCGCCCGCGGAGTTCGGGTTCGCCGGCCGCGCGCCGCCCCCGCCCCCGGCCGCGGGAGGGCGGGGGAAGGCCCGGCGCGAGCTGGCCGGGGAGTGCGCGGGGCGCGAGCTCCGGGCTCGCGGGCGGAGCGGGGCGCGGCGCGGCGCGGCGCGGGGCTGCGGAGCCGGCCGCACGCCCGCTCCCGCTCGTCGCGCCGCCGGGGCCGCCGCGGGCCGCAGTCCCTCCCTGCGCGCTCTGAGCCGCGGTCCTCAGCTTGCGCTTGACGACGTCTGATTATGAAAGGGAAAGTGGCCCTTTCACCACCTGGCTCCCAAGCTGGGAGCTTTTGTCTGGGAAGGAATGCAAACGACCTCCTCCACTCCCTCACCTCCCGGGCCCAAAGAAATTGAGAGCGAGGGCTTGATAGCTACGCCTTGAGGGCTGCTTGGGTCTTGCGTTTGGCTCCCTGCTTCCTCCCTACTCCGAAGTTGCAAGCTTGCAACAAGGAAGTCGTGCAGCCGCCATTGTCGGGCTGCCCGGGGCAGGGGAGGCGGCTGCAGCTGCTTATGTAAGTTTTTGGCTTTGCGGGAAGCCCCTGCTCACTGCACTGTAACGCGGCTTGGCGCACCCGCAGTTGGGAGAGCAATTAGGAAGGGACAGCGTTATAGAGCTGGTGTTGTGGCTACGTCTTTTCCTACGCATGCCTACACAGATGCTGGCAACAGCTATCTTCCAGTTTTGACTCACCTGAACTTAGCAATTGGAACATCTCAATGGCAAGGGGGGCGGGGCAGATAGGAGGCGGCGATGTATGCACATGATCTCCCTACCAGGTCTCATCATAGATCTTGGGGGGGGGGTGGCCAAGCACACACTAACCCAAAAACAAAACAAAACAAAACACAACAACAGCACATTGATATGTTGTCATAGCTACAATTGGCCACTCCTCTCCCTGGTCCCGTGCACTTTTATCCCATAAACCCTAGGGCGAGTTAGTGACAACAGTAGGAAGTGACACCGTAGGAAGGTTTTTGCCTGGGCTGCCTACTCTCTCTGGGTGACTACAGGCCTGGGTGCTTCTAGGGAATAGGGAGGCAGAGACACATAGAATGATCAAGTCAGAAGCATCTTTTGGAATAATGTTGCCTAACCTCACACTTTGGATGAAACATCCTGCTCTTATGCTGGGCAGCTCTGTGCGTTCACTTTTCTTTAGAAGGAGCTTTTTATGAGTTTCAAGGTATTGGTCTCCAGGTTGGAGTCTTGTTCCATGGTTTTTGTGTTAAAACTATTACAGCCCAGTCCTTTGCTCCTACCACACCAAACTTGGGTGGTTACTGTTCTGTAGAGGAAACTTTTTGTTTTTCAGGATATGGGTCTGCAGGATGGAGTTCTTCCAGTAAGAGTTAAAAGTCATAAAAAGTTAAAATTCTTTCACCTTCTCTGTATGGATAGAGGTACAAACACCTGGATTTCTCAAATGCAGTCTTAAAGACAAGTGTGTATAAATACATCACACAGGTGCAGAAAGAAAAAGCAATCATTGTTCCCTCTCCTCCCATGTTACCAATTGGGTTTATGTACATCTATAGCTTTATTCATAAAGCTGTATACTTTATGTTTGTATGAGTCTAGAGAAAAATGTAGAGGGCTACATACCCAGCGGGAAATGGGATGGGTGTAGGGAGTACGGTACACTTGTTTTTTTCTGTATCTGTGTAGCCATTAACATCTGTACAAATACGGACATGGGCCCTTGTGTGAGGAGAAATTCCTTCCAGTTCCGAGGGCAGCCCCTTTATGCCCAAGTGCTACACCTTTTACCTGTTCCAGTCTGTATCTGTTCAGAACTGAGCTTGATATGCCAGCCACCTGCCCCTCTTTTCCCAACCTGAAAATGCACAAGAGAGGGAACAAGAAAGTTTATTTTTAAAAAATCAATTCTTGGAAAACATTATTGGTTTAGGATTTGGGATACAGGAAGATCCTACCTCATTCTTGTTTGTCCTTTCCTCTGTAGGTCTGGCGTGCTCCTGATCAGAGTTACTCTGATCTGAAGATTTTGGTGTTTAAGGCATTAAGATAAAAGCCTGAGTTGTTCATGGTAACTATAACCTTGGATATTAAATCTTGGTGAAATGACTTAGCATTTACTTTAAAATTTATATTCCAATTCTGATTGTGCATGAACACTTCTATTTGGGGGAAACTACTTTGCTGAATAAAAGTAAAACAATATTTTTAAAAAGGAAACATAGAGAATGCTTTAAGATGATCAGATTTTTAACATGATAACAGAGGTCTTTCATGCAAGTTCCAAATTTTTGCTTATAAAATACTCTCAGCACTGATTGAGTACATATATCTGGTGTTGATGGCACTTTTATCTGGATGGTGGTAGATTGGCATCCAGAGAGAACAAAGCCACTCATCCCTGTCTTCCCAAATGTCATCTGATTCTCTTAAGGTCAGATTAAACCTTAACTTTAATTTAGAAGTGGCCCAAAACTAGAAGACAACACTCAATGGGACATTTTGGCAGTAATGTTTCTCTTTAGTTCTGCAATAGTGATTTGTCCCTTCTGTCAAGGAGGTATAACACAGTTCATTATTTTGCTGAATCCTCCATAGAGTAGAGGGAGTAAGACTTGGTGCAACATAGAGGACTAGAAGATACTTCCCTTGACCCTGTTTCTTTTTTTTTTTTTTTTTTTTTTTTTTTG
>NW_022436969.1:16029807-16083151 GCF_009761245.1 Sapajus apella | reverse complement strand
TTTTTTTTTTTTTTTTTTTTTTTTTTTTTGAGACGGAGTTTCACTCATGTTACCCAGGCTGGAGTGCAATGGCGCGATCTCGGCTCACCGCAACCTCCGCCTCCTGGGTTCAGGCAATTCTCCTGCCTCAGCCTCCTGAGTAGCTGGGACTACAGGCACGCGCCACCATGCCCAGCTAATGTTTTGTATTTTTAGTAGAGACGGGGTTTCACCATGTTGACCAGGATGGTCTTGATCTCTTGACCTCGTGATCCACCCGCCTTGGCCTCCCAAAGTGCTGGGATTACAGGCGTGAGCCACCGCGCCCGGCCGACCCTGTTTCTTAAACATTGAGTTTAAGTTATTTGATATTCTCTAGTTGTCAAGAAGCACCAGTTTTGCAACCAGATTATCTGCATTGAAGTCCCAGCTCTTCACTAAATAGCTGTAGAACATTGGGCAGATTTCTAACTTTGTCTATAAAATGGGGATAGTGATAGGTAACTCATGAGGTTATCTGACTATTAATTAAAACATATAAAGCATGTAGAACAATGCCTGGGATGTAACTAGGCAAATGTTTAATAAATTGAAGATGAATAGAAATAACAGTATGGCAATCTTTGAGTTGGGATCAGTCTTTTCTACCCATATTTAAGGACCACTCTTAACATTGACTTTCTGAAATTGTTAGATTCCATAGATTGACCAGAAAATGAAAAATGTGACCCTGTTCTCTGTATGGAAAAGTACTATTCATAAATACTAAAGTTTCTTTTTTTTTTGTAGGAGTTTTTCATCAGTATGTCTGAAACCATTAAATATAATGACGATGATCATAAAACTCTGTTTCTGAAAACACTAAATGAACAACGCCTGGAAGGGGAGTTTTGTGATATTGCTATTGTGGTTGAGGATGTGAAATTCAGAGCTCATAGATGTGTTCTTGCCGCCTGCAGCACCTACTTTAAAAAGCTTTTCAAGAAGCTTGAGGTTGATAGTTCTTCAGTCATAGAAATAGATTTTCTTCGTTCTGATATATTCGAAGAGGTCCTGAACTACATGTACACAGCAAAGATTTCTGTGAAAAAGGAAGATGTTAACTTAATGATGTCATCAGGTCAGATTCTTGGTATCCGATTTTTGGATAAACTGTGTTCTCAAAAGCGCGATGTATCCAGTCCCGATGAAAACAATGGTCAGTCCAAAAGTAAGTATTGTCTCAAAATAAATCGCCCCATTGGTGATGCTGCTGACACCCAGGATGATGACGTAGAGGAAATCGGGGATCAGGATGACAGTCCTTCTGATGACACAGTAGAAGGCACCCCTCCAAGTCAGGAGGACGGCAAGTCACCCACCACAACGCTCAGGGTTCAGGAAGCGATCCTGAAAGAGCTGGGGAGTGAAGAAGTTCGGAAGGTCAATTGCTACGGCCAAGAAGTAGAATCCATGGAGACCCCAGAATCAAAAGACTTGGGGTCCCAGACCCCTCAAGCCTTAACATTTAATGATGGGATGAGTGAAGTGAAAGATGAACAGACACCAGGCTGGACAACGGCCGCCAGTGACATGAAGTTTGAATATTTGCTTTATGGTCACCATCGGGAGCAGATTGCCTGCCAGGCATGTGGGAAGACGTTTTCTGATGAAGGCAGATTGAGGAAGCATGAGAAACTCCACACAGCAGACAGACCGTTTGTTTGTGAAATGTGCACAAAAGGTTTCACCACGCAGGCCCACCTGAAAGAACACCTAAAAATCCACACAGGCTATAAGCCCTATAGCTGTGAGGTGTGTGGAAAGTCATTTATCCGTGCCCCAGACTTAAAGAAGCACGAGAGAGTTCACAGTAATGAAAGACCATTTGCGTGCCACATGTGCGACAAAGCCTTCAAACATAAGTCTCACCTCAAGGATCATGAAAGAAGACACAGAGGGGAAAAGCCTTTTGTGTGTGGCTCCTGCACCAAGGCATTTGCCAAGGCATCTGACCTGAAAAGGCATGAGAACAATATGCACAGTGAAAGGAAGCAGGTTACCCCCAGTGCCATCCAGAGCGAGACAGAACAGTTGCAGGCGGCAGCAATGGCCGCAGAAGCAGAGCAGCAGCTGGAAACGATAGCCTGTAGCTAGAGGCAGTGGGGCAGGGACACTTCGCCTGGGAAGTGGAGACTGACATGATGTGGATCGTAATGAATGCCAGTTACTATATTTTTGTGGACATGTATGGAACATTGTACTCACTGGACTTCAGGCAGTGCTTGGTTAGGTGTTTTTAAGACTTTTCAAGGAAATGATGTTCCTCGGTTCTGAGCAAACCGTTTCACTGTCCTGTCTGGTGTCTAGTATTAATGTTGCCAGTAAGCGCCCCCTCCCTCTTTTTGATGATTTTAATTTGAGAACTCCTATGTCCAGTTTAGAAGTGAGAGACTTCCATTTTTTATTTCTCTACACTCACCACCCTAGTGGGTGCCCTGCACAGAATAATAATTAGGTAAATTGATTTCCTAATCATCATAATTCTATGTGACTTATGGTCAAAAGAGCAGTTTTAATAACTTAATAAAAGTACTTCAGATAGACGCAGAAAATTGGGGAGTGGTTGACCAAGAACACTGCGCAAATATAAAAACAAGTTCTGGGAATGCAGAATGGCATTAGATTTATATTTGGTTTGTTAATTTTATATCACTGTCTTTCACTGTTTTTGTGGACAAATAATGGTTGCTTTGCTGGAGTGTTTCTTCCTCGATTTTGATTGCCCTGTACCTACCCCAGAAGCTATAGTCACACATCCTGAAGGCCGAGCAAACCTACCAGGATGGTGGGGGGTCTTGGGGCCAAGCTCTTAGGTTCCTCTTATTTGGGGCAGTGCCACTGTGCACCAGCTGGGATTTGTGAGTGGACCCGTGGTAAGAAGAGTAGAAAAGGCTCTCAGAGATAAGGTTTTATATGTGTAACAATCCCAAGATTTCCTAGATTAAAATATTTCTTAATTGATTTTGAGATTGGATTTTTCTTTGGAATCAAAATTAGGACAAGAACAGATACACTTCTTCAGATACATTTGTGAAACTTGACAGAATGTCATCAAGCTTTGGGGCTTCTGGTGCACATGATTTATCCATAAAGGAGATGCAGTATGCTTACTTAAATTAATAAATTTAAAATCTTTTAAGTGTGTAAATAATAGTGTTGGTCTTAAGTATTTCAAGTAAAAGTAGACAGCTGCACTTTTTTTGCACATTGGATTAAAATAACTTCCATCAGCAACAAACATCAGACTGTTTTTAACAAATATTAAAGATTGTCAGACCAAATGTTTTCTGTTTTTGAAGTATATTTCATCGCTGGTTACAGTTTTAAACAGAAGTTGATGCCTTTTCATAGCCGTGAATGAGAATTATAAGCTCTGTTCCAGTTTTGGTATAGTGAATGTTCTTTTAACCATCTTTAGTACTATATTGAATTGCCAACAATAGTTTGAATTGTGTTCTGTAAAAAAGTATTAGTCAATTATTTTACAATATGTAGAATTGTAGAAAATGTCAATTTTTCAAATTCATTTTTCATTGCTAGGATTTCTTTTAAAAATACATTAAAGTAATTTTATTTCATAGCTTGTTGCATTAACACCTGTAATTCTATCGTGAGAGAAATTTTGTTTTTTTTAATTGGTGTGTATGTTATGCCCAAGATGTTAGGATGGAGATGCTACCTTTTTAATATTTTTATTTATTGGTAAAATGTTCTAAAAGTAATTCTGTCACTGTGTTTTTATGCTATTTATAGAAGGGGAACTGATTGCTGTTCCCAGGCTGTTTTAATCAAAGCAAAGGAAAAATTATTGAACATCTTGTCGAGAGCTACTTCAACAAACCATATTTTAGGCCTTCATTTTTTGTATGTAAAAGAAAATATACTTCTGTCATTCCTCTTTTCATTTTTTTTTTCATAGCAACCTTCCACATACCTCGATTTCTACCAAAATATGTTTTCTATGCTGCCTTTATCCTGGCTTTACAGAGTTGAAGTTAAACAAGTGATACTAACCTCCATTGAAACCACATAATTATGGTGGTAACCCCCAAAAAGAAAGATTAATTTTGACCACTCTATTTAAATGATGCAAATATGTATCATTTAGCCTGTTTTGCATGAGAAATGTATTTGTGGTATTTCTACCACTGGTACTGGGTTCATATGTATGTTAGGGCACCTGTTTCCTTTGTATTTTTTTGGTGGCAGCAGAATCCTAACATGGCAGCTCTCCTGTCTCCTGGATCCTGGTCAGTAACACTGCCTCTCTACGCATAATGAAGCCATTGTGTTAGCGTCTTCAAGGTTATATCCAACACCCTAGGGAGTTAATTCTGAAATGTGGCTACTCAATCTGTAATGTAGGAGAAAGGTCAAATATGAATGTTAACATTACTCCCTTTTCATTACTTACAAATCATTGACTTTTTTCTGTTTTTATAGAGAATGCCACAAACTTGATGTTAACTTTTGTGCTTAATTTGCATTGTATTGGCACTGATTGAGGAAGAGAATTTTAGGAAGTTTAAATGTAAAGTAATTTGCCAGCTATTAACTTGAGCGCTAATGTAGCATTGTTAGAAAGTGCAGAGGTCGCCATCAAGTGAGGTTGATATTAACAAATTCCTCCTATAATTGTTAGGAAGAAAAGATTGAGATGAGGAAAAATGATGAAAATGTATGTAGTTTTCAACTTAATGTGTTATTTTGTGTAAAGTTATCTGTAAGTCATTTGGAAGGTGGGATTCATTGTCGTAGTAATGCTATTAGTGGTGATTTGTTCTCAGGTAGCAAGCCTACAGTGCAATTGTAGTAGAGCTGGCACATGATAAGGATTGTGGTGTAGGGTTGAGTCCTAGACAGAAGCAGAGAACTGCTCCAGGAGAGAGAATGGAAAGCTCTCTCACTTTCCTTCGAAGTCTGTCTCCATTTTTGCCTACCTTCTTGTAACTGGAGCTCTATCCCCCAGGAACTATTTACCATAGGGTTAATCCTGCTTCTACTTCAGGTATGTAAAGATAGCGTGTTGCCAGTTCAACTTGTGTTGAGCATCATTTGCGAGGCACTGGGCTGGACCCTGGAGAAGCAGTTTGGTCTCTGGCTATTAAAGTGAGTGTGCCACTTCCCAGTTTGGTCTTACATGTTCTTTTTGAAAATGAGAGAGCATTTTCCTATCACCTGTTATCCATGATTCCTTAAAGGTTGCCATACTGATCTCATCTCAGGGGTCCTGGGTTTAATTTATCTGGATTGTGACCGATTTTAGCAGTTGAGTTTTTTCATGATCTCTTCAAAAGGTGTTACCACTTACTAATATTCATTTAAATCTTTTCAGTATAAGGAGGAGGTGTGGTTTAGTGGAAAGACTTTACAAGACAAACTTAGATTTGGATTCTGACTCTGCCTCTCAGTACCTGTAAATTCGGACAAGATGTCTGTAAGCTTCGATTCATTTGTGGCTCTGTCTTACAAACTTGTATATTCCTCTAAACCTTGTATTTGGTTTTGTAATGTCCCATTGTACATTTTAAAGTAGATCATTGGAATGTAGTTCGTGTAAACACTGGCCTCTTTGGATGGCTCCCTGCTCTTTGGGAACATCTGTGATGGCAGAACCAGAATTGCAATTTTGAGAGCTGGCTTTTGAATCTCATACATGAAATCATACATTAATATATTTTTATAGCATGCTTTTCTAAAATTGGGTGCATTTCAGGCTGCACCCAACTGTTCCCTTTCTAGTTAATTCCAAGATGATCTGTTGCTTTCTCACCAAAGGGGCCTAGACTGCATCCATTAATTCCAATTTTTTTCATTTTAGTTGCAGAATAACTGTTTGCTGAGTCACTTTGCTCTTCTTTGGGGGATATTTCTACAAATCTTACACAGAATTACTTTTTATAGCCTAAGATTAAAGTATATCAGTCAACAAATCATTGAATGCCTTATATGTGCCTGTCATTGGACTATGTGCTAGGAATGCAACAGTGAGTGAGACCAGCACCGTTCCTGCCCTCTTGGAGTTGTCCAGTATAGGATGCTTATCTTTCCAAATTTATAGCATTTTACAAGGATTTACAAATAATTTAATGATCACAAATGGACAAACTACTTAAAAAAAATCTGCCATGTTGTGTATTTTAATCCAGTTCATGGTACATACTTTAGAAAGTAAGAATTTTAATAAATTGTCATGGGTTAGTGGTTAGTGGTGCCAATCTAAACATTCTTAAATGACTTTTGGGAATGTATACTGAGAAAATATATCTATTAATTATTGCCATTTCCATAGAATAATTCTTATTTTTCCTAACTGATACTGGATTTCAAGAAGAGGAATGGTAATATGAGGCTAAGATATATTTCTTGAAAATAATAGATGCTGGCATCAAGAAAGCTACTGATGCAAAGAAAATGAGAGTAAAGAATGGTAGCCTGGGCTTCCAGTGACTTTGGGCAAAAATGCTAATAAGGTTTTAAGGGAGGAAGCACCATAGCAAATAGAGTACGCTCAGTAGTGGCTGAGTCAGCAGATGTTCCCTTAGTGCCCACTGACCAGTTAAGGTTGACAGTCTTGATAGGATAAAAAATAAGCTAATAGAAATCTGAAAAGAAAAAAATATTTCTTCCAGTAGTTTTAGATCATGTGCTGCTTGTCATGTTGATGGAATTTTGAGAAAGCATTCTGTTATTAAACTTAATTGGAATGGACTGATTTTCTGTGTTCAGCCGGAAGGCTAGAAGCTTCCTATGGTCATTGCTTTTTCTTTTCTAGTGTCTTTGAACTTCAGTCATAGGAGAGAGAGTCAAAGGGTTAGTTTTTAATAAAACTTAGTATATGTTGAATATTTGCCAGGTTTAGCACTATATATATAATCACTATGTTTTGTGACAAGTCTGGTAGGTACTCATTACCACTGCTGAAAACAGCAAGAGTCAAGTTAAAAATGCCGCCCAATATCATCCTTATCAGAGCTGTGACAGGAAAGTAGGTCCATCTGCATCCAGAGCCTGTGCCTTTGCGACCATGTTGTTGGCCTCAAGCCACAAAATGTGCAGCTGTGGCCCTGCACACATCCTTACTGAGTTCAGACCGCTGTTTGGCAGATGGCGCTGGAGAAGAGATAGAGGCATTTATGCAGACAGCTGTCTATGTCTCTGTACTAAATTGGTCCTGACGTTTTTATTTCGCCAAGATGCCTCTCATGCAGGGTACTGATGCTAAAGCAATATTGTTTTACCTTGCTTCAGCTGTACAGGCTGCCCTCCAGTAATATGAAAAACTGCTGGTTGAATGCCATGGACAATTGCAATATAACACAAAACTACCAGTTAGCCTTCTTCACATGTTCCATTATGCAGTGAGCCAAGCAAAACCCACAAGACCAAAGGCCATCTAGTCAGGGGCCAAGGTAAAAATGGTCCCGTGTAAAGGCCTACATAAAAACGCTCTTGCATGTTAGGAGATCTCTCTACCTATACTCTCCCCTCCTCACCCCCTTTCTCTCTCTGAAAGGTATTAGAAAACTCGGATTCAGATTTTACTTGCACTATTTTCAGGCTTTGTCACCACCTTAGGCTGGTTTCATGATTGTTCTTAATTTCTGCCAAAATGCAAATGACTCACTGCCCCGTGTACACCATTCTTGCTTATTATTCCAAAAGATAAACTCATTGTAAGGGATAGATAGGAAATTCAGCCTTAAAATCAGATACAATGGATTTAAAATATTACTGACTTCAAACAGGATGACAGAGATGTCTAGAAGTTTGATACTTGGGAAACTATTACATTTCATTCTTAGGCTGCTTATATTTAATTAAATTTAAAGTATGTATAATGTTTTGGCTATTCTGTTTCTGTAATCTTCCAGCCAATACACAATAGGAAATACTAACCAGATTGGAAGGCTACTGAATTATTGACATTACTGTCAATAAGGTTACATTTAATAGTCTTGATACCCTGTAATAAAATGTGGGGTTGAGAAAAGAGAAATGAAAAATAGTAGGGGTATATTAATTTTAGGTGGTGTATATCATTATTTTCCCAAACTTCTGGGAGTTATAAAATTATAAGACTTAAAAAAAATATTCTGAGGCAGGAGAATTGCCTGAACCCAGGAGGCGGAGGTTGCGGTGAGCCAAGATCGCGCCATTGCACTCCAGCCTGGGTAACAAGAGCGAAACTGCATCTCAAAAAAAAAAAAAAATATATATATATATATATATTGACAGAAAACAATTTTAACTTTTGTAATATAGTAGAACTGAATTGTGTACTAACTAATCTCTAACATCTGCAGGGTACTTTACAGTATGCATTATTAAGGGAGCTTACAATACTATGAATAGGTATTACTATTCTCATTTTACAGATTAAAAAAAAGGTTCTGTGATTCTGGTGACTGAATTACAAGCAGCCTGAAATAGAATCCTAAAATACGTATAGGATCTATTTATTTCATTTATATAAAGCTTTCGGCTCTTTCTAAAATTGTAATATAAAAGATTAAGATTGGAAAGATTGCATTTAAAACTCCTGAGTTCCTAAATTTGTTGTTTTTTATTTTTACTACTTATTACTATTATTAATCTTCCAGTATCTACTCTACCCTTGTTCTAGAGCAACTGCATTTTTAACTTGGCACTGCACTTCCGACTTTAAAATCTCAAACTAGTTTTGTTTTTTTTCCCCCTACTGCAAAACTTTGAAAATGTTTGTATTGGTGAAAAAAGCCACTGTAGTCATTTAGAGTATGGGCTCTGGATTCAGACTGCCTGGATGTGAGTTCTAGTTCTACAACTACCTGGCTGGCTTTGGGCAAGTTATCGAGCCTTTCTAAGTTGCATTTTCTCATTTGTAAAATGTGATAATATTGCGAGAATTATGTGAGATAAGCTATAGAAAGTTCTTATATATGACAGTGTAATTGTGTTATTTTCTATCAGTTAAGTAAAAGGTAATACACTTTGATTTGTCACCACTCCCCCTTTAACTTGCTTATAAGAACTTTAACTGATTTGACTTTCATGAATCATTTTCTTGTTTTAAAGGAGGGGATTGCATTTGGTGGTTTTTAAGGTTATTTCAGGATTCAAGTCTATTATTCTGTAATTAATTAGTTTTAGTAACAACCCAAAAGCACTTTTGATGTAATTACTTGAAGTTTTTCTATCTTCTAACTCCAAATGAGCACTAAATACCTGTGAGAGGTCACAGGAGAGGGATGTTGTGAGACTCGTCAATATCTCTCAAGTTTTGCCGTAAAGTGAAAGGAATGTGGATGATTCCATGCAAGTTGTCACAACTCCTAACAAAATAATTCAAATCACACTTGATGTAATCCACACAAACCTTGGTTTTCCTGCTCCTATTTTAAAGGTCTTCTCGGCTTTTGGAGATGCATCCTAAAGAAGTAGAAATCTTACTTGCAATAGTATTGAAAAATAATATAGTTATTTACTGAAGTTTTTCTGAATTAGTGTCAATAAGTAGATCACACAGCAGCATTTCTTATTTCTTTTTATATTTCTCCCATTTCTTTTAGAAGCTTCTCGTTTCATCTCTTCCTTTCTGTCTCAGCCTGAATCTAAAAAGTCATTTCACTCCCTATGGTTTGGGAGAAACACTAAGCATATTTCCTCTCCTCTCACACCACAACAACCAAACACAGAAGACTTCTGTAACCAATAGTGGGGTAGGAGGGAGCAGATCTTCCCCCACCAAGCGAGTAACCACTTCTGCAGCAGACACCTGTTAACTGTCCTCCAATTTAATTCTAACACTACCTAGGGACAGCATCAGATTCTATAGATTGAGAGTTCAGTCCCCAAGACTGCCCTCCACCCCAGTCCAGTTGCAAGTCCAAGCCTCCAGAACTTCTGACCAAGCAACTTCAAGCTGGGGTTCCCAAAACCCCCACTTTAGATTTGGAGGTAAGATTAATTTGCTGGAGCAGCTCACAGAACTCAGGGAAACATGTTTACTGGTTTATTATAAAGGATATTTCCAAAGGTACAGATGAAGAGATGTATACGGTGAGATACAGGGAAAGGGGTGTGGAGCTTCCATGTGCTCCCTGGTGCCATCTTCCAGGAACCCCCCTTTAACTCTCCAGAGGCTCCCCAACCCAGTCCTCTTGGGTTTCTGTGGATAACCATGTGGAAATGTGATTAGTCTCCCAAATATATGGTGAGACTCTCTCCCGAATTATGGCCTCATGACCTATAACTGGAAAGGCGGGGAAGATTAGAGTCCTGCCTTTGGACAGGTGAAAGAAGAACAGAAGGTCAGGGAGATTCTGTTTCCTGAGGCCTGACATGCCCAACATTATAACAAAAGACTATAACAAGTTCTATGGGAATTGTGAGCCAGGAACTGTAGACAAAAACCTGTATCTGTCTCGCTCAAACACCACACCTACACAAATAATTTCCCAAGTATTTCCACTGTTCTTTCAACCTTCTACCATCCTTTTGCACATAAAGCAGTTATATCTGTTGTCAGAATCTGCCATTTGCTCTCTATCCCTTTTTGGAATTAATTAAGGTCTGTTTGCAGAGCAAGTAGGAGGGAGGAGGTATTAGAGTTACACAGATTTGTTTTCATATCTGTGACATTATTAGTGTTCCAGCCTTACTATGCACCGCTGTTCCCCTACTCTCCTCCCAAAAGAAAAGTTATTGCATTATGCTTTATGTTATTACATAAAGCACAGGTCAAGTCCCATTATGTCAAAATAGGTCACTTCTAAAGTTGAGTTTTATTTTGGCTTTTAAATACGATAATCTTCCTGTATTGCAGAAATGTAGAAAAATCCTTTGGGAAAAGCACTAAATGGAATAGATTTATAATCTTTACCTGGAAGAAAATAATTATAGTTCCTAGGAATTGGAAACTAGCTCCTTAAGAGAGATTGCTGCTTGTTCAATTTCAACAATTTTTAGTTGCTAAATCTGGTATTTTTCTCTATTTTTTATATTGCTTTTTTTATTTCTCAAATTTAGACTTAAATCTATTGACTTCCTACAAAGATCTTGTCCTTTCTTACATCTTGTACATATACACGTTTGTATTCCTCCTATACTGTTGATATAGTTCCACCATCATTTTGTTAAATCAAAATTCATTGTTTACAGTGTTGTGATTATATAACTGTTGTTACAGCTGAGCCACCTAGCATACTATGATGTATTTTCCTTGCTTGCAAGTTGTTCCCCTGCAGCTAAGAACTTTTGCTTCTTTAGGTTTTATGTGTATACCATTATACCCTAAACTCTGTGCTAGTTGTCTAAGTCTCTTGTCCTTATGTCAGTTGTGAGGTATTCTATCATTTGCATCTGTTTCAAGAACTTCATCTCAGAGAGTGCTGGGCACTGATGTTCTGGGCCTCCTTTCACCATTATCCTACAACTCCATTCTTGAATTGGATTCCCAATTCTGGGTCTCACCTTGCCTTTTTCTGATTTATTCTCTTGTTTTGGTGAAAGAACACCTGTATGGTTTGGCTCCGTGTCCCCACCCAAATCTCATGTTGAATTGTGATCCCCAGTATTGGATGTGTGGCCCTGCTAGTAGGTGATTAGATCATGGGGGCAGTTTCTGATGGTTTAGCACCATGCCCATAGTGCTGTTTTGTGACAGCATTCCCTCAATACCTGCTTGTTTAAAAGTGTATAGCACCACCTCCCTCCTGCCACATGTGAAGGTGCGCTTGCTGTCCTTAACCTCTGCCATGATTGTAAGTTTCCTGAGGGCTCCATAGAAGGAGAGCCTGTACAGTCTGCAGAACTCTGTGCCAATTAAATCTTTTTTTTTTAAAATAAATTACCCAGTATCATGCATGTCTTTAGAGCAGTGTGAGAATGACTAATTTAAACATATCTTCAATTGGAAGAGTAAATGAGAGGCGAATTTTTGAGGTCTATTTTACCTTCATGCTTTATTGATGGTTTGGCTGGGGGTAGAAAATAATTTGTAGAGAAGTGAATAATTTCATGTTTCTGCATAGTTAGGGCTCTCTGAGCACTTTTAATGATACCTGAGTTGAAAAACTAGCCTGGGAAGGGTAAAATTGAATAGCCAGAGACTCATAGAAAGATTTAGAGACTTACCTCCCTATGTGTTTAAATTTCAAAGGGGATGATCCTAGGAGCCAGTTATTCATGTTCCAAAGAATTGACAATGACTAGGGAGCAAAGATTTCTCTCCTCTCAGATGATGATAGGGCTGCAGGTGGCCTGTATAAGCCCCCCAGAAAGTTTCAGGCAGACCCTCATATGTGCAGGGTGATGTGGCTTTCATCATGTTGTGTGTAGTTATTACAGACGGGGAACTTATGCAGTGATTATTATAATAGCAACTTTGATTTCTGCTCCCCAAATCTCACATTTACTTTCAGGATACAACCTTGAGTATAGACATTAAAACCTTATAATAAACCTTTAAAATTTTGACAGCATCTTGAAAAGTTTGATGCCATTCTCATTTTTGATCCTTTATATGCAACCTATGTATTTTTCTCTCTTTAAAGATTAAAGAATCTTCCCATCACCCCTAAATTCTAAAATGTGGTGATGTTTCCTAGTGCAAATGTGCTGGAAACTGGTAGGTCCTTTTAATCTGGAACTGTGTCCTTCAGTTATTCTGGAAAATTTTCTTGAATTATTTAATTTATGATTTCCTCATTTTTTGTTTACTTTTTCTTCACTTTTCATAGACTAGTCTTCTAAATTTCTTCTTATTCTTTATTTTTCATCTGTTTGTCCTCTTGATCTAATTTTTGAAAAATTTTAACTTTATGTTTGTAACATTTATGTTGTATAAAAAAAACTTCTTTATTTTGAAATAATTTTAGATTTAAGAAATATTGATCAGAAAATAAGTAGAGAATTTCCCACTGAACTTCCTCGAGCGTTAGCATCTTACTTAACTATAGTACAATGATGAAGACCACAAAATAAAATTGATGCAATTCTGCTAATTAAACTACAGACTTAATTTTGGATTTTGCCCTTTTTTTCACTAACGTCTTTTTTTCTGTTATTAGATCCATTCCACAATTTCACATTGCAATTATTTGTTATATTTCATTAATTTTCTCCAATCTGACAGTTTCTTATTCTCCCCATGGCTTTCATGGTCTTGATAGTTTTTGGACAGTACTGGTAAGTTACATTTTAGGCTGTCTCAATTTAGTTTGATACTTTTTCAAATTACACTGAAATTGCGCATTTTTGGTAAGAATACCACAGATGCAGTGTTCTTGTCTCTTAACATTTTTGTGTATGCGCTCTAGGCTTCTATGTATATATATTTAAATAAATATGGGATCATGTTATACATCCTGTTTTTTTTTTTAATCATGCTTCTTTCATTAAATGGCATAAAACAAAACTTTTTAATAACAATATCTTTGGATAGTATGATTTTTATTTCTGCATAATATACCATTGCTTGGAACTTACCATAATTTATTTAAGCCTTTATTTTAACTGTCTTTCTATGCTTAATGCTATGTGTGTATAAAGCATACCACTATGACAGTCTTTGTGCATATCTCTGTGCACAGTATATATCTTTGGGATAGATCTTGAGAAGTAGGCTTATTAGGTCAATATAGATGAAAAATACAAGGCTTTGTTACCAACAGCCAAGTTGCCTTCATGAAGATGATATTATTTGTACTTCTTTCAGCAGTGTCATTTTTAAAATATTTATATTAAATGTGTATTCATATTAATATCTGTGAATACTATGGGAGACCAGAATACGCCTTGTTAAAGGATAGAGGTCTGTTGAGCAGAAATCATGAAGAGGCAGATAACGAAAGCTCTCTGCCCTCCTTCTATTTGGTTAAAAGCAGGGCATAGATTTATAAAGATAAAAGGTAGCCTGCTGCACTTTCCCTTTGTTCTGCCAGGGAGAGCAAAGTTAACTACCGACAACTTTGGACTTTTAGCCTAGTGATGGCACCAGAGGAATCTACGTTAACAAGTTTTACTAACCAGCCTTTATCTGCCAGTTATTTGCCTTCCCCCACATTGCTGACTCTAAAGACTCAAAGTTCTTTCCTTTTGACCTGTTACTTCTCTAAAAATGTATGGCTCTTTGTTGAAGATGCTGTAAAAGTGGGAATTTATAGCCACCTCTTTGAAAACTACTCATTTTCTGGATGTGTCCACGTCTACAGTATATGAAATATGTATGTTGAAAGACTTATGTTTGTTTTTCTCTTGTTAATCCGTCTTTTGGTACAGGGGTCTCTTCCAACTAAGAACCTATGGAGGTTGAAGAAAAATTGTTCTTCCCCCACAATACGTTTACCAAAAAAGTAGTCCTTTTTAACATTTTACATTATAGTTGGTATGAAAAACATCAGTTTTTAAAGATAAAACTGAAAAGTCTAGTAATAATTTAGTTCTTTTATTTAAAGATAGAAATCTTCCCTTTTCAGCCTACCACTTTATCCGTCCCTGACTCTTAAAACTTTGTCAAAGTTACTTAAACATGGTGGAATAGTCCTTTCAGTGGTTTCCTGGAGATATATCCAGTATATCTCCTAATGTACTTTTTCATATGGATACATTTATTGGGGTGTGTATGTTTTCCACAAGAAATTTAAAATTTTATTTTTATAATAATAATGAAAAGTAATACGAAATATGTTTTGGAAAAGTAATACCAAATATCTTATAAACAAGAAATAACTGCCAATCACTTGCAAATTCCACATTTTTTGTGCTTAGGATTTTATAATGTCTTAGTCCTTTTGTGCTGCTATAACAGAATACCACAGACTAGGTAATTTAAAAAGAGGAGAAAGTTATTTCTCACTGTTTTAGTGGCTGGGAAGTGCAAGATCAAGGCATAGGCATTTGGTCTTGTGAGGGCCCTCTTGCTGCTTCCACTCATAGCAAAAGGCAGGAGGACAGGCAAGCTAAATGCTGTGTGAAGCCTCTTTTATGAGGGCCTTAATCCTGTTAATGAGGTATGAGCCTTCATGACAGAATCCTCTCTTAAAGGCCCCATGTCTTAATGCCATCACATTGTCAACACCTGATTTTAGAAGATTAAGTTTAACATGAATTTTGGAGGAGACAGACATTCAAACAATAGCACATACACAGCAAAAAAAAGTACTATCTGTATTGTCGTGGAATAATGAGAAAAGATGAAAGTAGATTCCATATGTAGAGTTGCATTCTTGCAAATGGCATTGAAAAAATGAAAGTTTGGTTGTGTTAATAAAAAAAATTGACAAAGTACTATTTATCTTAAGCATTTAAATGTAAGTCATTTAGGCTGGGTGTGGTGGCTCATGCCTGTAATCTCAACCCTTTGGGGGGCAGAGGTGGGTTGATCACCTGAGGTCTGGAGTTGGAGGTCAGCATGACCAACATGGAGAAACCCATCTCTACTAAAAATGCGAAATTAGCCAGGTGTGGTGGTGCATGCCTGTAATCCTAGCTACTCAGTAGGCTCAGGCAGGAGAATCACTTGAACCTAGGAGGCGGAGGTTGCGATAAGCCGAAATTTGGCCATTGCACTCCAGCCTGGGCAACAAGAGTGAAACTCCTGTCTCAAGAAAAAAAAAAATGTAAGTCATTTAAATGTACCTTTATTTACCTGCATTTTTATACAGGGCCAAGGTCTTTTATGTGAGCCCAATGTCTAGATTCCAAAATCTATTTTTTAAATAACTCATACCCATAATACCACTGTTTCTTTCAAATGGAGCAAGAACTTAAATCCATTGTGAAACAATAATTAGATCTCAGATTTTTAAATTTGGGGGAAGGTAATATTTTATATTTTACTCATCTATACATAACATAACAATTTAACCATTCAATTTTTTCCAAGGCATCCTACAGATTTTTTAAATGGAAGCAACCCTTCTCTTTCTTCTTATAATTATTTATCAGTTTGTGAAATATTTAATTAAATTTCGTATTTAAATTAACAAGTACAACTGGCATAACATATTTGTGGTGAAAATACAGGAAGACAACAAACTCTTGGCAGGCATACAATCCAATTTATAGAGGCAAACATATGTGAATGTTCTAGACATAGCCCACTAGCTCTGAGTCTATAGTGGGCAATAGGTGTCAGACAAGGGAATACAGAGTGTCATTTATATCAGTATCCTGTCATATTGTGAAGAAGCAGTCTATTTTGAGCAGAACACATCATAATTCAGCTTTAATTCATGTTCATTTGAATTTTGCTGGTTTTGAAATTTGGTTTATTTTTAATTTGAAATTTTAGTACTTGCATGTTATAAGCTAAGGATTCATAGTTGCTTTAAGTTGAATATGTTTAAGTAATGTTCTATTTTGGGGGATTGACAAACAGGTATTTTATCTTTTAAATTTTTTATTTTAATTTTTGTGGGTACTCAGGTGAATATATTTATGGGGGACATGAGATGTTTTGATACAAGTGTGCAATGTATAATAAGTACATCATGTAAAATGGGGTATCTGTGCCCTCAAGCACTTATCCTTTGTGTTAAAAACAATCCCATTATACTCTTTTAGTTATTTTTAAATTTACAGTTAAATTATTATTGACTATAGTCACCCTGTTGTGCTATCAAATACCAGGTCTTAGTCATTCTTTCTATTTTTTGTACCTATTAACCATCCTCACCTCTACCCATGACCCCCTTCTACCCTTCCCAGCCTCTGGTAACCATGCTTCTATTCTTTATATCCATGAGTTTAAGTGTTTTGATTTTTAGATTTCACAGATAAATGAGAACGTATGATGTTTGTCTTTCTATGTATGGCTTATTCCACTCAGCAAAATACTTCCATTTCCATTTATGTTGTTGCAAATGACAGGCTCTCATTCTTTTTTATGGCTGAATAGTATTAATACTTCATTGTGTATAGGTAAAGCATTGTTGCATCGATTCATATGTTGATGGACACTTAGGTTGCTTCCAAATTTTGGTAATTGTGAGCAGTGCTGCAACAAACACGGCAGTGCAGACATCTCTTTGATATCTTTGATATAGCTGATTTTCTTTCTTTTAGGTGTATACCCCGTGGTGGGATTGATGGATTATATGGTAGCTCGATGTTTAGTTTTTTGAGGAATCCCTAAACTGTTCTCCATAGTAGTTGTACTAATTTACATTCTCACTAACAGTGTACCAGGGTTCCCTTTTCTCCACATCATTGCCAGCATTTGTTATTGCCTGTCTTTTGGATATAAGCCATTTTAACTGGGTGAGATGGTATCTCATTGTAGTTTTGATTTGCATTTCTCTGATGATCAATAATGTTGAATACCTTATCATATGCTTATCTGCCATTTGTATGCCTTCTTTTGAGAAATATTTCTTCAGATCTTTTGCCTATTTTTAAATCGTATGATTAGATTTTCTTCCCCTATAGAGTTGTTTGAATTCCTTATATATTCTAGTTTTTAATCCCCTGTCAGATGGGTAGTTTGCAAATATTTTCTCCCATTCTGTGAGTTATCTGTTCACTTTTTTGATTGTTTCCTTTATTATTCAGAAGCTTTTAAACTTGATGTGATCTGTTTGTTCATTTTTGCTTTGGTTGCTTGTGCTTCTGGGGTACTACTCAAGAAATTTTCATCCAGCTCAATGTCCTGAAGAGTTTCACCAAAGTTTCCTTTTGGTAGTGTCATAGTTTGAGGTCTTAGATTTAAGTCTTTAATCTATTTTAATTTTATTTTTGTATATAGCATGAGATAGGGGTCTAGATTCATTCTTCTGCATATGGATATTCAGTTTTCCCAGCACATTTATTGAAGAGACTATCCTTTCCCCAGTGTATGTTCTTGACACCTTTGTTGAAAATTTGTTCATTGTAGGTATGTGGATTTGTTTCTGGGTTTTTTATTTTGTTCCATTTGTCTAAGTGTCTGCGTTTATGCCAGTACCAAGCTGATTTGCTTACTGTAATGCAATTGGAAGTCGGGTAATGTGATTCCTCCAGTTTTGTTCTTTTTGCTTGGGATAACTTTGTTTATTCTGGAACTTTTGTGATTCCATATAAATGTAAGGATTTTTTTTCTATTTCTGTGAAGAATGTCACTGATATTTTGATAGACATTACATTGAATCTCTGGATTGCTTTGTATAATATGGACATTTAAAAAATATTGATTCTTCCAATCCATGAATATGGGATATATTTACGTTTTTTGTGTCTTCTTCAATTTCTTGCATCAGGGTTTTATAGTTTTCATTAAAGAGATCTTTTGTTTGTTTGGTAAATTCCTAGGCATTCAATTTTATTTGTGGCTATTGAAAATGGGATTACTTTTTAAATTTCTTTTTCAGATTGTTCACTGTTACCATATAGAAATGCTACTTATTTTTCTGTGTTGATTTTGTATCCTGCAACTTTACTGAATTTATCAGTTCTAATAGCTTTTTGGTGGAGTATTTAGGTTTTTATGAATATAAAATCATGTCATTTGCAAACAAGGATAATTTGACTTCTTCCTCTAATTTGGATGCCCTTTACATCTTTCTTATCTGGTTACTCTAGTTAGGACTTTCAGTACTATGTTGAATAACAGTGGTAAAAGTGGGCATTCTCGTCATGTTCCAGATCTTACAGGAAATCCTTTCAGTTTTTCCCCATTAAGCATGATACTAGTTGTGGATCTGTCATTTATGGCTCTTATTATGTTGAGGTATGTTCCTTTTACACCCAGTTTTTGAGGATTTTTTATCATGAAGCAATGTTGAATTTTACCAAATGGCTTTTCAGCATCATTTGAAGTGATAATTTTTTTTGTCTTTATTCTGTTGTATCACATTGATTTATTGGGTGAATGTTGAACCATCCTTGTATCCCAATATAGTTTGGTTCTGTGTCCCCAGCCAAATCTTTTCTTGTAGCTCCCATAATTCCCATGTGTTGTGGGAGAGACCTGATGCAAAATGATTGAATCATGGGGTGGATCTTTCTCATGCTGTTCTCATGATAGTGAATGTGTCTCATGAGTTCTGATAGTTTTAAAAAGGGGAGTTTCCTTGCACAAGTTCTCTTTTTGCTTGCTACCATCCTCTTAAGATGTGACTTGCTCCTCTTTGCCTTCTGCCATGACTGTGAGGCCTCCCAAGCCATGTGAAACTGTAAGTCCAATGAATCTCTTTCTTTTGTAAATTGCCTAGTCTCAGGTATGTCTTTATCAGCAGTTTGAAAATGGACTAATACAATAAATTGGTACCAGTAGGGTGGGGCACTGCTGAAGAGATACCCAAAAATGTGAAAGAGATTTTGGAACTGGGTAACAGGCAGAGATTGGAACAGATTGGAGGGTTCAGAAGAAGATAGGAAAATGTGGGAAAGTTTGGAACTTCCCATAGACTTGTTGAGTGGCTTTGCCTAAAATGCTGTTAGTGATACAAACAATAAGGTCCAGGCTGAGGTGGTCTCAACTGAATATGAGTAACTTATTAGGAACTGACTCTTGTTATGTTTTAGCAAAGACACTGGCGGTATTTTGCCCCTGCATTAGAGATTTGTGGAACTTTGAACTTGAGAGAGATGATTGAGGGTAGCTGGCGGAAGAAATTTCTAAGCAGTAAAGCATTCAAGAGGTGAGTTGGGTGCTGTTAAAGGCATTCAGTTTTATAAGGGAAGCAGAGCATAAAATTTTGAAAAATTTGCAGCCGGACAATGTGATAGAAAAGAAAATCATATTTTCTGAGTAGAAATTCAAGCTGGCTGCAGAAATTTGTATAAGTAATGAGAAGGCAAATGTTAATCACCAAGACAATGGGGAAAATGTCTCCAGGGCATGTGAGAGACATTTCTGGCAGCCCCTCCCACCATAGACCCAGAGACCTAGGAGAAAAAAATGTTTTTGGGGGTCAGGCCTAAGGCCCCTCTGCTATGTGCAGTCTAGGATCTTATTGCTCTGTGTCCCAGCTGTTCCAGCCATGGCTAAAACGGGCCAAGGTACAGCTTAAGCTGTTGCTTCAGAGGGTGGAAGCCCCAAACCTTAACAGCTTCCATGGGGTGCTGAACCTGTAGGTGCACAGAATAATTGAAGTTTGGGAACCTCTGTCTAGATTTCAGAAATTGATTGCAAACACCTGGATGCTCAGGTGTTTTCAATCAACTTCTGAAATCTAGGCAGAAGTTCCCAAACTTCAAGTATCTAGGCAGATGCTCAGACAGAAGTTTGGTGCAGGGGTGGGGCCCTCATGATGAACCTCTGCTAGGGCAGCATGGAAGGGAAATGTGGAATCAGAGCTCCCACACAGAGTCCCTACTGGAGCACCACCAAGTGGATCTGTGAGAGGAAGGCCACTGTCCTCCAGACCCCAGAATGGTAGATCCACCAACAGCTTGAACTGTGTGCCTGGAAAAGTGCTGACACTCAATCTCAGCCCACGGAAGCAGCCAAGGGAGGGGCTATACCCTGTAAAACCACAGTGATGGAGCTGCCCAAAGCCATGATAACCCACCTCTCGCATCAGCATGACCTGGATGTGAGACATGGAGTCAAGGGGGATCATTTTGGAGCTTTAAGATTTGACTGCCCTGCTGGATTTCAGACTTGCATGGGGCCTGAAGCCCTTTCATTTTGGCCAATTTCTCCCATTTGGAACAGCTATATTTACCCAATGTATGTACTCCCATTGTATCTAGGAAGTAATTAAATTGCTTTTGAATTTACAGGCTCATAGGCAGAAAGGACTTGCCTTGTCTTGGATGAGACTTTGGACTGTGGAGTTTAGAGTTAATGCTGAAATAAGTTGAGATTTAATGTTATTATTGATAAGAAAGAACTTACTCCTGCCATTTTGTTATTTGTTTTCTGTGTGTGTGTGTGTGTGTGTGTGTGGCCTTCTGTCTTCTTTTTTTCCTTTCTGTCTTGCTGTTAGTGCAGGTGATTTTCTCTGGTGACATGATTTAGTTTCTTGCTTTTTATGTTTTTCTGTATCTGTTGTATGTTTTTTGGTTTGAGGTTACCATGAGGCTTGCAAATTCTATCTTGTAACTCATTCTTTTAACCTGATAAAATTTAACACTATGTGTATAAACAAACAAGCAAAAGAAAACCAGTAAAAACTCTACGCCATAACTTTGTCCCCCTGCTTTGTAACATTTTTTTTTGGTTTCTATTTATATCTTATTGTACTATGTCTTGAAAAGTTGTTGTAGTTATTATTTTTGATTGGTTTATTTTTTAGTTTTTCTACTTGAGATAAGAGTAGTTTACATATTGTAGTTAAAGAGTATAATACTCTGTGTTTTCCTGTGTGCTTATTAGTACCAGTGAATTTTGTATCTTCAGGTGATTATTTATTGTTCATTGATTTTGTTCTTTCTTATTGAAGTACTCCTTTAAAATTTCTTATAGGACAGGTCTGGTGTTGATAAAATCCCTCCATTTTTTTCTCCCCTAGAAAGGTCTTTTTATTATTAAGTTCTGGGGTACATGTGTAGGATGTGTAGGTTTGTTACATAGGTAAATATGTGTCATGGTGGTTTGCTGCACCTATCAACCCATCACCTAAGTATTAAGCTTAGCATGCATATTAGCTTTTTTTCCCTAATGCTCTCCTCCTCCTTACCTGGCAGGCCTTGAAGCTCAGGGATATACAGGTTTGTTACATAGGTAAACTTGTTACATGGGAGTTTGTTGCACAGATATTTTTCATCACCCAGGTATTAAGCCTAGTATCCATTAGTTATTTTTCCTGATTCTCTCCCTCCTCCCAGCCTTTACCCTCAGATAGACCCCATCACGTGTGGTTCCCCTCTAGGTGTTCATATGTTCTCATCATATGCAGTATTTGGTTTCTGTTTCTGTGTTAGTTTGCTAAGGATAATGGCCTCTAGCACCATTCATGTCACTGTGAAGAACATGCTTTCATTCTTTTTTATGGCTGCATTGTATTCCATGTTATATATGCACCATATTTTCTTTATCCAGTCTGTCATTGATGGGCATTTAAGTTGACTCCATGTCTTTGCTATTGTTAATAGCACTGTGATCAATATACATAGGCATGTGTCTTTATAATAGAATAATTTATATTCCTTTGGGTATATTCCTAGTAATGGGATTGCTGGGTTGAATGGCATTTCTGTCTTTACATCTTTATGGACTTGCCACACTATTTTTTCACAATGGTTGAACTAATTTACACTTCCTAAAACAGTGTATAGGCATTCCCTTTTCTTCACAACCTTGTGAGCCTTTTTTTTTTTTTTTTTTTTTTTTTTGACTTTTTAGTAATAGTCATTCTGACTGGTGTGAGGTGATATCTCATTATGGTTTTGATGTGCATTTCTCTAGTGATTAGTGATTCTGGGCTTTTAAAAATATGTTTGTTGGTTGCAAATATGCTTCTTTTGAAAAGTTCCTCTTCATGCCCTTTGCCGACTTTTTGATGGGGTTGTTTCTCTTTTGTTGTTGTAAATTTAAGTTCCTTGTAGACGCTGGATATTAGACCTTTGTCAGACACATAGTCAGCAAAAATTTTCTTCCATTTTGTAGGTTGTCTGCTTGCTTTGTTGAGTTTCTTTCACCATGCAGAAACTCTTTAATTAGATCCCATTTGTCAGTGTTTGCTTTTGTTGTAATTGCTTCATCATAAAATGTTTGCCCATGCTTATGTCCTAAATAGTATTGCCTAGGTTGTCTTCCAGGGTTTTTATAGGTTTGGGTTTTACATTTAAGTCTTTAATCTATCTTGATTTAATTTTTATATATGGTTTAAGGAAGAAATACAGTTTTAATCTTCTGCATATGGCTAGCCAGTTATCCCGGCACCATTAATTGGATAAGGAGTCCTTTCCCCATTGCTTGTTTTTGTCAGTTGCATCAAAGATCAGATAGTTGTAGGTGTATGGCCTTATTTCTGGGTTCTCTATTCTGTTCCTTTGGTTTGTGTCTGTTTTTGTACCAGTACCATGCTGTTTTGGTTGCTGTAGCCCTGTAGTTTAGTTTGAAGTCATGTAGCATGATGCCTCCAGATTTGTTCTTTTTGATTAGGGCTCTTGGGTATTTGGCCTCTTTATGGTTCTATATGAATCTTAAAATAGTTTTTTTCTAGTTTTATGAAGAACCCCAGTGGTAGTTTAATAGGAATAGCACTGAATTTGTAAATTATGTTGGGCAGTATGGCCATTTTAGTGATATTGATTCTTCCTATCCATGAGCATGGTATGTTTTTCCAATTGTTTGTGTCATTTCTGATTTATTTGAGCAGTGTTTTATAGTTCTCTATGTAGAGATCTTTCAATTCCCTATTTAGCTGTATTTGTAGGTATTTTATTCTTTTGGTGGTAACTGTGAATGGATTATCTTCCTGATTTGGATCTCAGCTTGACTGTTGTTGGTATATAAAAATGCTAGTGAGTATTGCACATTGATTTTGTATCCTGAGACTTTACTGAAGTTGTTTAGTAGCTTAATAAGCTTTTGGGCTGAGACTAGATTTTTATGATTTTGGTTCATTTTCATTTGCTCAGAGGTATTCTACCACTGATTATGTGATTAATTTTAGACTATGTGCCATGTGATGATGAGCAGAATGTATATTCTGGGAGAGAGATCCAAGATGGCTGATCACTAGCAGCTCAGGATTGTAGCTCCCACTGAAAGTGCAGAGAATGAGAGGACGCCACACTTTCAGATCAATTTTTGTTGCTCACGCACCAGGAGATTCCCAGTGGAGGAGCCCCACAGGTCACCAGCATGACTCTTGAGACCGGTGAGGCGGTTTTGCCACTGCCTTGGTGCGGCAGTTCTCGGTGTAGAGTCAGAAAGGCACCATCAATCTTAAAGCTGCTGTTTTGGCCGGCGCAGTGGGTTGCTCAGATTTTAGCGCTGGGAATCAACAAGTTGTACGTCCATTCAGAAACCCAACTAAAAAGATGGTAATTATAAAGACCACAGATGGATAAATTTATAACGAAGGGAAGAAACCAGCCTAAAAAGTCTGAGAATACCCAAAATCAGAACGCTTCTCCCTCTACAGGGGATGACAGTTCCTCATCAGCAATGGAACAAGGCCTGATGGAGAAAGACTGTGTTCCATTAGCAGAAGCAGGCTTTAAAAAGTGGATAAGAAACTTCTGGGAATTAAAGGAACTTGTTCTAACCCAATGCAAGGAAATTAAGAACTTTGAAAAAAGGTTTGATGAAATGTTAACAATAACACACAATTTAGAGAGGAATATAAGTGAATTAATGGAGCTAAAAAACACAACACGAGAACTTCGCGAACTATGCACAAGTTTTAACAGCTGAATCGATCAAGCAGAAGAAAAGATATCAGAGGTCGAAGACCAACTTAATGAACTAAAACAAAAAGACAAGATTAGAGAAAAAAGGATAAAAAAGAACGAGCAAAGTCTCCAAGAAATAAGGGACTATGTGAAAAGACCTAATCTACGTTTGATAGGTGTACCTGAATGTGACGAAGAGAATCAATCCAAGCTGGAAAATACGCTTCAGGATATTATTCAGGAAAACTTTCCCAACCTAGCAAGGCAGGACAATATTCAACTCCAGGAAATACAGAGAACACCACAAAGATATTCCTCAAGAAGAACAACCTCAAGGCACATAATCACCAGATTCACCAGGGCTGAAATGAAAGAGAAAATACTGAGGGCAGCCAGAGACAAAGGTCAGGTTACCCATAAAGGGAAGCCTATCAGACTCACAGCAGATCTCTCAGCAGAAACCCTACAAGACAGAAGAGAGTGGGGGCCAATATTCTACATCCTTAAAGAAAAGAACTTTCAACCCAGAATTTTACATCCAGCCAAACTAAGCTTCATAAACGAAAGAAAAATAAAATATTTTATGAACAAGCACTCAGAGATTTCATCACCACCAGGCCTGCTTTACAAGAGCTTCTGAAAGAACCACTACAAATAGAAAGAAACAACCAGCATCAGCCTTTCTAAAAAATACCAAAAAATAAAGAACATCAACATAATTAAGAACTTGCATCAACGAATGGGCAAAACAGCCAGCTAACATTAAATGGCACTATCAAACTCACATATATTGTTATTAATTCTAAATTTAAATCGACTAAATCCCCTAATCCAAAGACACAGACAGGCAAAAAAAGCCAAGACCCGTTGGTATGCTACATCCAGATCCATCTCACATGCAAGGATACACAAAGACTCAAAACAAAGGGATGGAGAAAAATTTACCAAGCAAATGGAGAGCAAAAATAAATAAATAGAAAGCAGGAGTTGCAATTTTTGCTGATAAAATAGACTTTAAAGCAACAAAGATCAAAAGAAGCAAAGAAGGATATTACATAATAAAAGGATCAATGTAACAAGAAGAACTAAAGATCCTAAATATATACGCACCCAATACAGGAATACCCAGGCATATAAGACTTATAAAGAGACTTGGACTCCCACACAATAATAGTGGGAGATTTCAACATCAATATTAGACAGATCAGTGAGACAGAAAGTTAACATCGATATCCAGGACTTGAACTCAGATCCGGAACAAGTAGACTTAATTAACATTTATAGAACTCTCCACTTTAAATACACAAAATATACACTCTTATCAGTACCACATCACACCAATTTATAGGTTTAAATGAAATATTGGTTGGCTGCTTGTTAATTATTTTCTTTCCTCATTTTTTTTAATGTCTCTATTATTAAACACAATTTCAGGCATACCCATTTTTAGACTGCATTCTAGCCCGGGCAATAAAGCAACACCCCTGTTCTCTCTCCCTCTTCCTCTTCCTATTTCTTCCTCTCCTTCATTCTTTTTTTTCTCTTTTTCTGTTTTTTAAATTCTTTCTCTTTCTTTCTTTCTTTCTTTCTCTCTTTCTTCCTCTAAAAATAAATAAATAAATAAATAAGCATTTCAAAACTCCTGTTAATTATAATTCAGGGGGATCAATTATTGTTTGAGGTGGTGGTTCTAGGACCTAGGACCACATGTGGGTGAGAAATTACATGCATTTTCCAGTAATGGTATTGCATTAAAAAATGTATATTCTGTTGTTTTGGGTTACAGAATTTTGTAGATATCTATCAGGTGCCTTTGATCCAGTTCTGAGTTCAGATCCTGATTATTTGTGTTAATTTTCTGTCTTGATGATCTGTCTAATAGTGTCAGTGGGTGTTAAGTCTCCAACTATTATTGTGTGAAAGTCTAAGTCTCTTTCAAGGTCTCTAAGAACTTGCTTTATGAATCTGGGTGCTCCTGTGTTGAGTGGATATATATTTAGGATAGTTAGATTTTCTTGTTAAAATGAACCCTTTACCATTAGCTAATACCTTTGTCTTTTTTGATCAGTGTTGGTTTAAATTCTGTTTTGTCAATAACTAGGACTGCAATCCCTGCTCTTCCATTTTCCATTTGCTTGGTAGATTTTTCTTCAACCCTTTATTTTGAGCCTATGTGTCACTGGATATGAGATGTGTCTCTTGAAGACAGCATACCAATGGGTCTTGATTATTTATCCAGTGGGGCCACTCTGTGTCTTTTAATTGGGGCATTTAACCCATTTATATTTAAGGTTAATACTGATATGTGTGGATTTGGTCCCATCATGATGTTAGCTGATTATTTTGCAGACTTGTTTATGTGGTTGCTTTACAGTGTCACTGGTCTGTGTACTTTAGGGTGCTCTTTGTAGTGGTTGGTAATGGTCTTTCCTTTTCATATTTAGTGCTTGCTTCAGGAGCTCTTGTAAGGCACATCTGATAGTAACAAATTCCCTCAGCATTTGCTTGTCTGAAAAGGGTCTTCTTTCTCCTTCACTTATAAATTTTAGTTTGGCTGGATATGAAATTTTGACATGGAATTTCATTTTTTAAAAAAAATGTTGAATACTGGTTCCCAATCTCTTCTGGCTTAAAAGGTTTAAGCTGAGAGTGTCACTGTTAGTGTAATAGGCTTCCCTTTGTAGGTGACCTGACCTTTCTCTCTAGCTGCCTTAAGAGTTTTCCTTTCATTTTAACCTTGGAGAATCTGATGATTGTGTTTTGGGGATGATCTTCTTGTGAAGTATCTCACTGGGGTTCTCTGCACTTCCTGAATTTGCATGCTGGTCCTTCTAGCTAGGTTGGGGAAGTTTTCCTGGATGATATCCTGAAATATGTTTTCCAACTTGATTCTATTCTTTCCATTTCTTTCAGGGAAGCCAATCATTATAGATTTGGTCTCTTTATATAATCCTATATTTCTTGGAGGTTTGTTCATTCCTTTTCATTCTTTTTTCTCTCTTCTTGTCTGCTTACCTTATTTCAGAAAGATGGTCTTTAAGCTCTGAGATTCTTTCCCCAACTTGATCTATTCTGTTATGAATATTTGTGCTAGCATTATAGAATTCTTGTGTTTTTTTTTTTAGGCCTATCAGGTTGGTTACATCATTCCATACTGACTATTTTGTCTGTCAGCTACGGCATTGTTTTATCCAAATTGTTAACTTCCTTGTACTGAGTTTCAATGTACTCCTGTAGCTCAATGATATTCATTCCCATCCATATTCTGCATTCTATTTCTGTCACTTTGGCTGTCTAGCCTAGTTACGAACTCTTGGAGAAGAGCTGATATGGTCATTTGTAGAAAAGAAGGCACTGTGGCTTTTTGAGTTTTCAGTATTCTTGTGCTGATTCTTTCTCATCTCTGTGGGCCTATCTACCTTCAATCTTTGAGGTTGCTCACCTTTGGATGTCTTTTTCTTTTATCCTATTTGATGACTTTGAAGGTTTGATCGTAGTATAAAGTGGATTCAACTGACTAGTTTCATTTCTGGGGGATTTTAGAGGGTCAACACTCAGCTCCCAACTCCAAGACTGCATGCTCTAACTATGGGGGATTTGTATTAGGCCTTGACTTGGCAATCTGGCCCTCGAGATTTACAGTCCACTGTGCTGGGAGGGCCAAGGTGTGGCAGCTTTACCAGAGTGCTAGCAGATTCAGGGGTTTCTTCCTTACTATGGGCATTCACCACAGTGGTGGACGCAATGCAACTGGTGAGGGGACCCTGCTGGAGATGGTGTGTACAGTTGTACTAGATGTGGTGTTGGCTTGAGGGTTGGGGGCTGGTAAGCACAGGTCTCGGTGTCTTCTCTGTGCCCTGCAAGCAGGAATGATCACTTAGGTTGTGGGAAGATCTGCTGTTCTTTGTGTTGTGTTAGTGCAAAAGTAGGGTGCTGGTGGGAGTGTGGCTTGCTGGCCCTGTGCCCACAAGGATCCATCTGCAATAGTCACGGGCAGGGAGAGAGAGGCAGACTGAATTTCCATGTGCTGGGGAGGACAAATAAAGCAAAACCTGCCTGTGCAGACATGTACCAGAAAAGCAATATGGGGAGTTGCTCTGGGTCTAGAGGAAGCTGCAGTATTAGGAGGGAGCATATGGGCTGTTGCAGGGCTATAGAAGCTGCCTAGCTGGAGCTCTCCACTGATCAGGCATGGTCCTCTGGTGCAGAAGCTATGGTGTGGGCCCCCAGAGAACCCAAGATTGCTCTGTAAGTGGGTTTGGCCAGGATGGGGACCCAGGAGAGGCCAGCAAACCATGGGGTACTCAGGCTGGGCCAGCCCCATCTGATGTGTAAGACCACCATGCAGAAATTAGGTCTGACAGTTCACCTAGGGCTAAAGTCTCTTGTGGGAGCAAGTCAAACCTAGGAGGATGGCCATCACTGGCCATGCTCCACTATAGATGCTCCCACACCAAACTCTCTGGGCTCCACATCAGCTGGCATGCTGTACCTATCACTTCTCTAAGCAGCTCTTTCTGACACCTCAAGTGTCCATGGTAGCAGAAGGGGGCCCCTCCTGCCAGGATCCCAGAGGTGTGTGGCAAGAGCAGGTTGCTCCTTGCCAGTTCATCTCACCAGTTCCCTGTAAGCTGTTGTGGTTCAAAAATGAGTCCCAGTGTGTGGTAGCCTGTGCTGGGTTCACACCTTTCTTCCCATTTAGCCCAGCTTCTCTATCTTTCCTCCATCCACCCTCAGTTACTTCCCTCTGAAGATCTGTTAAAAGTGTGCCAGTCATCTCAGCCCCTCCATGGAAGCTGTTCCACTTGTCTATGTCTAGGCAGCCATCTTTTCCTCTGTATTCTGGGAAGGTCTTATCAGTCATCTTGTCCTCTGTATTCTGGGAAGGTTTTTATTTCATGCTTAAAGGATATTTTCACCAGATATACTATTTTAGGGTAATCTTTTGTACCCTAGAATTGTACATATTTAAAATATGACATATTTAAAGTCATGCCATGCCCACCTGGCCTGTAAGGTTTCAACTGAAAAGTCTTCTGCCAGACACATTGGAGCTCCATTGTATGTTGTTTCTTTACTCTGGCTTCTGTTAAGATTCTTTTTTTATTTTTCACCTTTGGGAGTTTAATTATTAAACGACTTAAGGTAGTCTTCCTTGGGTTTAATTTGCTTGGTGTTCTATAGCTTTTTTATACTTCAATATTGATATCTTCCTCTGGGCTTGGGGAGCTCTTTTTTGTTATCCCTTTGAATAAACTTTCTATCCCAATCACTTTCTCTACCTCCTCTTTAAGGTAAATAACCCTTAGATTTGCCTCTTTGAGACTATTTCCTAGATCTTGTAAGCATGCTTCATTGTTTTTTATTCTTTATTCTTTTTTTTTTGGTCTCCTCTGACTATATATTTTCAAATTGCCTGTCTTAAACTCACCAATTGTTTCTTCTCCTTGATTAATTCTGCTATTTAAAGATGCTGATGCATTCTTCAGTATGCCAGTTATACTTTTCAGCTTCAGAATTTCTCCTTGATTCATTTTAATAATTTCAATCTCTGTTTAATTTGTATGTATGGCTGAATTCTGAATTCCTTCTCTGTATTACCTGAATTTCTTTGACTTTCATCAAAACAGCTATGTTGAATTCTCTGTCTGAAAGATCGCCTATCTATATTTCTCTAGGACTTGTCCGTGATCTCTTATTTTAGTTCATTTGGGGAGGTCATGTTTTCCTGGATGGTCTTGATCCTTGCAGATGTTCATTTGTATCTGAGTATTGAAGAGTTAGGTATTTATAGTAGTATTCTCAGCCTGGACTTTTTTGTACCTGTCCTTCTTGAGAACGCTTTCCAGGTATTCAAAAGGACTTGGGTGTTGTCATCTAAGTTGTATCTCTTGTAGGAGGCATCCCAAGCCCAGCAATACTTAGGTTCTTGCAGACTCATAGAGATCCCACCTTGATGGTCTTGGACAAGATACAGAAGGATTCCCTGGAGTGCCAGAGCAAGAGAGAACTCTTGTTCTCTTCCCTTCCCTTCTCCTGAATGGAGTCTCTCTGCTTTGAGCCACTTGGGGCTAGGGGTGGAGTGACACAAACACTTCCATGGCCACAACTAGTTAGACTGAGCTAGGTCAGTCTTGAAGCTGACACAGCACTGAATCTTGCCCAAGGCCTGCTGTAACAACTCCCTGACCATGGCCTATGTTCACTCCAGGTCATTGGGCTCTATAATCAGCAGGGGGCAAAGCCAGCCAAGCTTGTGTCCTTCTCTTCAGGGTAGAAGTTTCCCCAGACCCTGAGTGGGTCCAGAGGTGCTGTCCAGAAACCAGGGACTGGAGTCAAAAACCTTAGAAGTCTACCTGGTGTTCCATTCTACTATGGCTGAGCTGGCACTCCAACCACAAAACACAGTCCTTCCCACTGTTCTTTTCCCAAAGGCAGAGGAGCCTCAACCTGTAGACATTGCTACCACAGGCCCATGGGGAGTATTGTCAGACTACTATCAATGTTCCCTTAAGGCCCAAGGACTCTTCAGCCAGTTTGTAGTGAATGCTGTCTGGTCTGGGACTCACCTTTCAGGGTAGAGGGCTGCCATCTGGCCCAGGACAGGTCCAGAAATGCCATCCAAGAACCAAGTCCTGGAATTGGGAACTTCAAGAGCCCTCTTGATGCTCAATTTCCCTGTGTCCAAGCTGGTATCTAAGGGGCAAAACAAAGTCCCCTTTACTTCTCCCTCCTTTTTCAAATGGAAGGAGGCTCTCCCCATAGTTACTATAGCTGGGAATGTGCTGACTCTCACCTGAAGCCAGCAAGTCTAAGAGTGTCACCCAAAGTCCTCATTGTAGTACTTGGACATTGCTCCTGGTTATTGAGGGCCCACGAACTCTTCAGTTAGCAAGTGATGAATCCTGCCAGGACTGAGCCCTGCCCTTCAAGGCAAGGAGTTCCCTTCTGGCCAAGGGTATATCTAGAAATGCCATCCAGAGCTAGGGCCTGGAACTGTGGAACAGGACTCTGATCAGTTCCATTTTCTGCTCTACTGAGCTGGTATCCAAGATGCAAGACAAAGTCCTTCCTTCTCTCCTCAAGTGGAGGGTTGCAATCTCTTTTAGAATTGTGAGCTGTGTGGTCTGGGGTGTTAGAAGAATGGTGATATCAGCACTCCCTTAGACACCCAGGCTGATGTCTCAGTAGTTTGTGTGCCCTCCCTAGCCCACTGTCTCTGGGCCTAGTTCAACACTAGGATTTGTATAGGTATCCAGTTGTTGTGGCTAGACTGCATTTAAAGTATATTTAGGGTCCCAGAGACCCTCAGTCTGCAATGGGGAGGCTTGCAGAAGCTCAAGTTTGGACCATTGGGATTGGCAATTCCACTCTTGCTAAGCCTGGTTTAAATGCTCCCTCTATGGGCGAGCATCAGCTAAGTTTTGTTCAGTTTTGTTTTCTGATATAATAGGGCAGCTCTGAGTTCAATGCCTCTCAACTGCCACTCCTCTCTCTCCCCAGTACACAGAAATGCTCTCCGTACCACACCACTGCTGCTGGGGGATGCGGGAAAGATGGTTTTGGCAATTCAAGACTGGCTTTCCTATGTCTTCAGTGCCTCTTTCAGCAAAATGATATTAAAACCAGGTACTGTGAGTGCTTACCTGATTTTTGGTCTTATGAAGGTGCTTTTTTGTATGTGTAGCTAGTTGTCAAATGGGTGTTATTGCAGTGGGGATGATCAGTGGAGCCTTCTATTCTGCTATCTTGCTTTGCCCCAAGTCCTAAGTAACATTCTAATAAAAAGTATTGAAATTAGCATCAGGGATAGATGACGACTTTTTTTTAAAAGTTTTATGAAGGAATTGTATAATACTTAGATACTTGAATAAGAAACATTTTCATATAAACTAGGAAGGAACTTGAAGAACTAATGTAAAAATAACACACAGCCATGCCTAACATACATATGCATTTACATTTACTGCTGCACTTGTATCCTCTGCCTCCCCTTGCATTGCTCAATGGAGCACTCATTCATCAAACTAATAATCGAAACTCTAAACTAGGCTGGGAGCGCAGGGGCACAGTGGATACAAAGTTGAGTTGGTTCCTATTCTCAACAAATAAGTATACACAGGGAGAAAAAGTATGTAACTACTACTTCAGACCAAAAAATTACTATTTAACAAGGCAAGAAGATAACTGCCATGAAGGAGGTAGAGGTAACTACTACAGGAATCCAGAACAGGATCTGATCCTCCTGCTACTTAGTTTTTGCACAATGAGTTGCCATACTAAAATTTGTGATTTGTGGCCTTAAGAATACTTTGTTCTGAACTTGCCTCTCTATAAGTTAAAAGCATTATAACGGTGATGTAGGGGCCAAGGGAATTTCTCCCTCCCTCTTGAAGGTTTGAGTCTTTAAGTCTGCTGAAATAAACTAGCAATAGACAGATTAGCAGGAGAACAGACATACACATTTATTACTGTGCACATATGCACAGAAGCCACACAAAATATGACACTCAAAAAGAGGCCAGAAGATTGAAGGTTTTATACCATACAGAAAAGAATAGAGGTTTGGCGCTCCTTGGTAGGGGCAGTGACAGGCTATGGAAGGGTAAGGGAAGAAAGATATGCTGAACAAAGCCTATCTTGTTATGCAGATAAAGACTCTCATATAGCAGCCCTGGAAAGAACAGATGGTAACCTATGGTAACAGTTTCTCTGTCAATTCTGTAAAAGTGTCAGGACTTTAGTCTCCTTTTCCTGTGAGTTGATCTTTCCTAGATTTGGATAGGGCAGATAAAGAGGCCTTCAAGAAAGCCTGTTTGCATCTGCTGTTTACTTCACTAATATAGATTTCCTCTACAGATGCAAATCTCCACAAAAGGACAGCTTTTCAGAGCTACTTGTGTCTGCAGCCCCTCTGAATAGCCATACTAAAATATGCCAAAGAAACATATTTTAGGATGGCATATTTTGGTTTCCCAGTGACAAACTGTTCAATTCTCAGTTGTTATTACTGCTAACATTAGCCTTTATTATGCCATATTGCTTGCAATTATACTCTTTTAGGCTCACATAAGTCTGCTAAAAGGAAGTGTGTGCGCGCGCGCGCGCGCGTGTGTGTGTATTTAGTTCCCTTAAGTATAAAAGTTATATTTCTCCTGAGAACTGAGATTAAATCATAATCTAAACATGATTTTCATAGTTAAACCATTAATAATAAAGAATATGATTTTAAAATTTAGATTTTTATAGTCTAGATAGATGTTCATGTAATAGATCTTCATATAACAGATTTTTCCAGAGTACCATATATTTGTTGTAGTCAAGGAAATAATGTATGTAGTGTAGTCCTGACAAAAGTCAACAACACTAAACTCTCTTCACCAACATCAGGAAGGAATCTGGCAATTATCCATGTATTTAACCAGAACTCATTGTTTCAGAACAGAAAGAGGAACTAGTCTGAGAAGCTGATTTGGGAAATAAGCAGGGTAATCAGATAAACTGAACAATGAGTCTGGTCTTAAAGACCAACTCAGAGATAAGGAATCAGCAACTTGGTGGTTGGGCTGTTAAGAGGCTCTGAAATCTCCGCTGGTCATGCATGGGTCAGAGGCAGACCAGGCAAGTAGGGGGAGCTCTTTGGGGCATTTAGTCTTAGGAGTTTAGGAAGACAGTTCTGTCTGATAAGCCTTAATGTGTCACAGAAAAGGCAGAGCTGGACAGCAGTAAAAGTGCTAAAAATATATTTTATTCAAGACTATTGCAATATGGGAAAAGGCACCTCAGTATAAAACTGGGTTCACATCCACATAAACCATGGGCAAGTGGAAATTTATAGCCAAGGAGCAGGGAAGGTTGGTGGTGGAAAGAAACCATGAGAAAATTACTGAGAGGAAACATCAGAAACAAGGGAGATTCTGGCTTCATCAGTCTAACAGGATTCTTGCTGAAGACAGGCCAGGGTGAAAGAACATCACCTGAGATGGTAAAAGATGAATGCTGTGGTTTGAATGTGTCTCTCAAAGCTCAGTGTTGGAAACTTAACTCCCAATGCAACAGTGTTGGGAGGTGGGACCTTTAAGAGGTGATTAGGTCTTAAGAGCTCTGCCTTCATGAGAGGATTAATATCATTATTGTGGGAATAGGTTAGTTGTCGCCTGAGTAAGTTTGTTATAAAAATGAGTTTGACCCACTCTTGCTCTCTTGCACTCTTTTGCCCTTTTGCTTTCTGCCATGGGATGACACAGCAAGAAGGCCCTCATCAGATGCCCCTGGTTCTTGGACTTAGTCTCCAGTACAGTAAGAAATAAATCTCTATTCCTTAAAATTTACCCAGTCTGTTGTGTTCTTGCAAAGCAGTGCAAAACAGACTAACACAATGAGAAACTCAATTATATATTTACTGTCTGAGTCTGTTTTATGCTACTGTAACAGAGCTACATTTATCAATGAGATAGTGAAAGTGATCAAATAAAAGGATGGGGGATTCTTGCTAAACTGACTGAGTAGTGTTCTTGCTAAAACTGGGTTTTACATGGAAGTACACAGATGGACCTAGAAGAAGATTCAGGAACCTGACTGAAGTGTGGTCAAGCAAAGAATCTTTATCAAATGGCAGGACAAAGTGTGTCAGAATTTGACAATTAGTTCTTAAGGGTGGTCAGATTAGTTTATTGAATTTGCAAGGGGAGGTGAGAGAACCACAACTTTTACCACGCTGGGAAATGCCTCTCCACCTAAGAAATAGTTTTTTCATATTTTTTCCTCCTAATTTTCCTATATTTTATATAGGAAGTATAAAATATAAGAAAATGTTCATAGTAAGCATGTATCATTTTATAATAAAAAATTAACAGTTCTCTGTGAAATATTCAAGTGGTGTATTTTAAAATTAAGCCAGACACAAAGTAAACAAAATATCATATACTATATTTGAACACCATAGCTAAATAATGTTATTTTTGGAAGAACCTTTAGAAATAAACCAATCTAAACTCTTATCCAATTAAGAGAAAAGCGCAAACCTAAGGAGTTTATATTTCTCACGTAGTCACTGACATATCTATAACTAAGTATTTTTTACTCTTATTCTAGTGCTCTTTCCCATGTATTGGCAAAATTATATTTCGATGAGACAGAGTTTTATATAAATAACTCCATTTGGAATCATTAAATTATGTCTGAAACTAATCTAATACCATTTTATCCTGAAAGATATTTCTGAAAAAGCTAAATTGATATATATCCTTGAAAGAGAATAAGCCAATAATCTGTCATTAAAATATTAGGAAGGAGTCTTCTATTGCTATATTCCTAAGCATTTTTTTGGGAGGGGAATGACTAAAATAAAAATAAATTGGTCTAAATATTATTGTGAGTTTGGAAATTAATGACAAAGGATCATCTAACAAAATCTTCTGAATAATAGAAATTGGTGAGTAATAGAAATGGGTTTAGCAGTTTCCTTGTTTTTTGTTGTTGTTTTTTTTTTCTTCTTCTTCTTTCTTTCTTTCTGGAGATGCAGTCTCACTCTGTCACCCAGGCTGGAGTGCAGTGGCATGATCTCAGTCCACTATAACCTCTGCTTCCGAGGTTCAAGCGATTCTTCTGCCTCAGCCTCCCAAGTAGCTGGAATTACAGGTGCCCACCACCATGCCCAGCTAATTTTTTTGTATTTTTATTAGAGAAGGGTTTCACTATATGGGACAGGCTGGTCTCAAACTCCTGACCTCAAGTGATCTGCCTGTTCCAGCCTTCCGAAGTGTTGGGATTACAGGTGTGAGCCACCTCACCTGGATTTTTTTCTTGGTTCTTAAAAATCCTTTTGACTATGGGAGAATTTTTAGATTTAATATTCAAGTTTACAGGGGGATCAAAATCGTTAATGGAGATGCTGAAAATTAAGTTGTATGCAAAATAATTTTGGAAGTGTTATTATTTGTAACTCAAATATCTTTCTAGTTTGGCATTCAGAAGTATTGATTAAAACAAAAAATAACTATCATCCACAACCAACAATATTTATTTTTTACTAAAAGCTCTGTATTTTTATTTCAAAAATTTCTCTCAAATCTGTCATGTTTCTTTGTCCTGATCTAATCTTTCATCCTCTTTCCTTTGGATTATTAAAAGTTTGTTTTTTCAACTGATCTGTCTTTAGTTTACACCCTGCAAAATCCATTCTCTAAACTGTTTCCAGATGTATCTTTCTTTTAACATGTTTAATACAATAATTTCCCCAAAACGTGAATCTGATTATATCCTGTCTTCCTCACACACTGTTAATTTCTCACTGCCTGTATCTCATAGTGCCCACTTCAGATGACTTGTGTCACAATCCGGGGAACTCAGATGCAGGCCTTGAAGGTGAAAGCACTGCCAGTGACTTAATCTTGAGAGTTAGTCTGGGGTGAAGCTGGGTCCAGGATTGAGTCTTTGCCGTTAGTTGGTAGGGAAGTAAGCACAAAAATAGTGTCATCTATAGTATACTTTTATTTATTTTATTAGTTTTAATAATTATCAGGCCAATGTATTACCTAAGACACTGTTGAAGATGATCCTAGTTGGCATGTGCTCAAAGGGAGCAATTTCTCCATTCACAACACTCCTTCCCACTCCCACCCCAAGCTATCTTTCCTGGAAGGCCATGATGAAAAATCTTTGTCTATATCCTAAAAGCAGTGAACACCCAGTAAGGGATTCTGAGAAAAAGCAACTGACAACAACAGAATATACACATCTATTCTTGATTGGAATCAGATAGATGCCTGATCTTAAAATTTCCCTAGAACTCTCCTAACTGGTGGTAGTTACTATCACATCTCTATTAAACTCAATTTCAAAAGAAGATTTGGAATTTTTTTCTTCACAGGCAATCTGCCATCCTACTTTCTACCATAGCCCCAAATCTTCACATTTTGCTGATCGGGTGTTTTGCCAGTTGATCATCAATGCAATATTTATTTATTTATACAATGAAATCCTAACCCCCAAGATGATGATATTAGGAGATGGGACATTTGGAAGGTGATTAAGTTATTAGGGCAAAGCCCCTGGGAATAAGATTAGTTCCTTGAGCAGATCTTTCAACCCTTGTGCCACATGAGGACACTGCATGAAGGGACCATCTAAAAGCCAGAAAACAGGTTCTTATCAGGCACTAAAATAAGATGTCAGTAGGGCCATGCCACCTCTGAGGTTCTGGGAAGAATCAGTTCCATGCCTGTCTCCTAGCTTCTTGTCGTTCCTTGGCTTAAAGCTGTATCACTCAATCTCTACCTCTGTCATCACAGGTCTTTCCTCCCTATGTGTTTCTCTGTCCTTTCCTCTTCTAAAACAAACAAACAAACAAACAACAACAAAAAAATGCCAGTCATATTGAATTACCTTAATCTGGTATAACCTCACTTTAACTACATTTGCAAAGACCTTATTTCTATATAAGTCCCTGCTATGGTTTGAATGTCTCCAAAATTTTTGTTGAAATTTAATTGTCATTTTAACAGTATTAAATGGTTGGACATTTAAGAGGTGAGTAGGTCATAAGGGATACGCCATCATAAATGGATTAATGCTGATTATAAAAGGCCTTGAGGCTGTGAGTTTGATTTCTTGTTCTTTCTCATCCTGTCTTTGCCCTTCTGCCATGGAATGATGCAGTAAAAGGCCCTGCCAGATGCCAGAGACCCTTGATCTCAGATTTCCAAGCTTCCAGAACTGTGAGCCAATAGATTTCTGTTCATTATAAATTACCCAGTCTCAGGCATTCTGTTCATTATAAGTTACCCAGTCTAAGGTATTCTGTTATAGCTCACAAAATGGACTGCATCACATTATGAGTTTCTCAGCAAGAACTCCAGACATGTCCTTTTTTGTGTAGGTGAGTCCTGGGGGGACATGATTCAGCTGACTATAGACCTCTTTCTGTTTACTCCTTCTCTTTTTCCCCGTTTATCTCTTTTTTTCTTAGAACTTTAATCAGTTACAAGACAGGCAGTGAACTGGTTGTGTTCTTACTTGCCATTGATGACCTTTTACAAATCATTCCTTATGTTTTTCTTAGTTCTCATGAATTATAAGATCATCAATAACTCATAAAGATACATTATTTATTTTAAACATGCTCATTAGACAAGCTTTATATATTTTCTTGGGCTTTTTGCTTGTCATCTTTAATTACCTTGCATTATTTGGGTTGCTTGAACTTCAAAGGTCAGTCAATACATTTTTCATAACTTTTAGTGGATGTTTTTAGTTTCATTTTTAGTGTCTTTCAAAGAAGGATAATATCTCCATCAACCTTTTCTTTTCTCATGTTTAAAACAGCTGGAATTCTATGTGGCTTTATTTTTTGATGCAGATATTCATGGTCACCTGATGAAGGGGTAGCTTTGAACAAAAAAGTCCAGTGAGAGAAGTGTGAGATATACACAGTATAGTGTAAAAATGGTGATGCCATTTTTACATCAACGTGGAGAAGGAACCTCACTGGAAATGCTTCTCACCAATATCCCTGCAGCTGTAGGCCAAAATTAGACTTCCAAGTCTCTTATGGTAAATCAAATGAACTATTTGGGGAATTTTTTTTTAAGTAACCATGACCAGTGTGAACAATGGACTAGAAGAGAATAAGAACAGACATGCTTGAGAGGACACAGAACAGAGCCACACGGCAGACTGAATAACAAACACCAGAGGGACACCTGTGCCTGTACCCAGGAAATGTGTTCCTTCACCCCACCCAAAAGAAAAAGAGGGTTCTAAGACTGTTGAGCCCTGACCAATCACTTTATCCCCTCCGCCTTCCTTAGGACAGACCATCAAAGGCGGTGAAGAAAAAAGGAAATGTACCTCCAATATTCCCGACTGGAGAGAGAAGAAACACTTCCCGCATCCTGTTTATCTGTGAGGCCTGCCATTTCTATTTTCAAAATATACTATAAATCCATCCCCCATCTTTACCTCTGTCATCTCCATCTTAGGCCCAAACCCTTTCCTTTCTCATTTGGATTATTGTAATTGAGGCCTCAGCTGCCTAAAATTCAGAGAAGAAGGTATACAACGGTGTATGTAGTCTCCAAGTAGATTAGAAGCCCTATATAATGAAGACTTAAGAGATGATGCTTCCTTATTTCCATTTGGCAATTTACCACTTGTTATGCCTCAACAGTCAGAAACCTGGAAGGAAGAGAGCTGAGTCATACTTTGAACCGCAATCCAGCAGATGTTTGAATTTGTTCTTAGTACATGACTCTGAAAAGTGCTCACTTTTTTCCTGTTATATGCAATAACTTAGTATTAAGTTGGAGCCCCAATGACATGTCCTGCAACTGACAAGCACCTTGTCATCTTATTACAACATTATACCTTTTACCTCTACCCATAATATATCAGCTTGATAATGTATGTAGAATTATCCACTGTTACATATAAATTGCCACAAAGCTTTGTGGATTAAAACAAAAATAAATATTACTTCACAGTTTTTATATCGGTAATTCAGGGGTAGCTTAGCTAGCTTTATTATTTCACAGTTTTTATATCAGTAATTCAGAAGCAGCTTAGACAGCTGCTTCTGGCTTAAGGGTCTTTCATAAGGTTTTGGTCAGGATGGGGCCACCATCAGCTGAAGGCTTGACTGGGGCTTAAGGATCTGCTTCCAAGATGGTGTCCTCACATGCCAAGTATATGCAGCCTGTTGAAAGCCTCAGTTTCTCACCACACGGACTTCCTCTTAGGGATATTTGAGGGTCCACTCTATACAGCACCTGACTTTGCTTGAACCTAATAATTCAAGGGAGATCAAAGTGAAAGCCACAGTGTCTTTTATAACCTAGTATTAGAACCTACACACCATCACTCAGTCTATTCATTAGAAGTAAATTACTCAGTCTGGCCCCTACGTAAGGTGAGGGGAATTAGAATCCATCTTTTGAAGAGAGGAGACTTAAAATCTCCACCATGTCTCTTCTCTTTTTGAATTCTGGCCTCTCTTCCCCAATTCTACCCTCTAGGCAATTCCAAATCTCCTCCCTTCCCTCCTCTCCAAACATATGCACATACTAACTTTATTTAACAGATTTTCAAATTTCTTTCTGGTATCAGTTAGAATCAGTTTTGGCTGTAGCAGCAGCAAACTACAAAACAGTGGTAGCTTAAATCACAGTAGAGGTTTATTTCTATCATGCATAGAAAATGTTTGTAGGTAGGCAGTCCAAGGCTGATCTGGTGATATTGTTATAGTTTATGACCTTCATTCTCATGGTTCAAGGTAATCTGCAAGGGTTCTAGTTGCCACAGGTGAAACCCAGGCAGCCGAGTAGAGAAATACAAAAAGGGTTAAAAAATGTGTGTTAGCAGTTGTTTAAGCTTTCCTGGAAACCTTACTGTACATCACAGTGCCTCCCTCTCAGCAGTCAGCACTTAGTTATATGTAAATGTATGACATGTAATATGGAAGCATAAGATGTACAAACTTATATGCAGAATGTTGTCTTTATTTTCAGATATGTGATGGTTAATATTAAGTATAAATTTGACTAGATTAATGGATAGATAGCCAGATACCAACTAGATAGCTGGTAAAGCATTATTACTGAGTGAGGCTGTTTCCAAAGGAAATTGGTGCATGAGTTGATGAACTGGGTGAGGGAGATTTGTCCTCAGCATGGGCAGGCTCCATCCAATTGGCTGGGGGCCCGAATAGAATAGGCAGAGGAAAGGCAAATTTGTGTTTTCTCTCCTGGAGCTGAGACATCCTTCTTCTCCTGCCCTTGGACGTCAAAACTTCAGGTCCTCAGGCCTTTAGCCTCAAACTGAGAGTTATACTACTGGCTTCCCTAGTTCAGAGGCTTTTCGACTTTTACTGAGCTACAACATCGGCAATTCCAAATTCCCTGGATCTCCAGCTTGCAGACAGCCTGTTGTGGGACTTCTCTGCTGCCATATTCATAAGAGCCAATTCCCCTAATAAATCCCCTGTCATCTATCTATCTATATACGTATTTTATTATTTCTCTCTCTCTAGAGAACGCTAATACAAGGTGGTTATATGCTCAGCTAAAAATCAGGGAGTTTCTTGCTAAGGAAGAAAGGGTGAGTAGATATTGGCCATGGCTACGTATATACTTTCGGCTACCAGGATATCTATGAGCACCTTTTTTCCTGTGTGTTCTCACTGTAAGAAAGCTGGGTTTCCTCAGAGTTGATGATCCAAGAAAGGCCAAGAACACATTTGCAGAGAACACATTTACTCTTTCCCCAAGGGAGAAAACTTCAAGATCTTCCTGAATTCCTGCTCCATGTTTAGGATTCTGCATCACATGTAGTCTCTTCCTTAGGGTCATGTGTACCTTCTTATGGTCTGTTAGCATATACATTAAAAAACATACATGGATATGGAAACAGGATACCACAGTAAAAACTCCCATTTGAGAAAGGGGAGAAGGAGAAACGGGTAGTGGTCACTGGTCCATATTAATGATGAAATACCTCTGAGCAGAAAGTACAAGCTCCCTCCTAGTAAAGGAGTGCAAAGGAGTGCATTTTTTTTTTTAAACAAAATCTCAGTCTGTCATACAGGCTGGAGTGCAATGGCACAATCTGGGCTCACTGCAACCTCCACCTCCTGGGTTCAAGTGATTCTCCTCTCTCAGCCTCCCGAGTAGCTGGGATTATAGGTGCCTGCTGCCATGCCCTGCTAATTTTTTGTATTTTTAGTCAAGAAGGGATTTTACCGTGTTCCCCAGTCTGGTCTCAAACTCCTGAGCTCAGGCAATCCACCCACCTTGGCCTCCCAAAGTGTTAGAATTACAGGCGTGAGCCACTGCCCCTGGCCTAGGAGTACATTCTTTGCTTAGCTATTTGGTAGTCCTCAGTTAAGCTCTTTCCCATTATATTTTGTGGTTCTTACCTCTGCTTTCTAGAATGTGCATTATATTCCATGGCTACATGAGAAGGGGCCAGGGGCAGAAGCCCCTTTGTGGTGGTTGCTATTGCAGAAGCTCTTTTCCTGCTGGGGTGAATATGGGGAACCAGAAATTGTTTTAGGAGCTTGATGGTCTTAGGCTAGGATTGAAACTTCTTTTGAAGAACAATTCCCTTAAAATTTAGTAATCTTCTGGTACATTTGCTTTTGGTTAGTTCTGTGTATGTTAGTAGCCAGAGTTCATGATGACTAGACAATTTTTAAGCCTGAGACTTTCTAGTGTGATGTACTGGCATCTAGGCTCTGCCTATTCTTCCTCATCCCAAGCCCAAATACCCTATCCCTCCAAAAAGTGTTGGCTATCTTGAGACATTTTGAAATAATAGGCAAAAATCACAATCTGATCTTTGTCAGTGGACTAGGTTCTGCTGACTGACTTACTGAAAAGTATTTGAAAAAGACTAGGGGCCTAGGGTACTTTAATTGGATTAATGACCCCAAGTTTTGTCCCTCTCTCTAATCATACTCTTTGCCCTAAAATATTGCAGTTGCCTTCTACTCTTGAGGAGCATTGTTCCCAGTAGCATAATGATAAAGCTTTCTGAAAAAAAAATACTTTATATATTATATAATTTTACTGAAAATATGTGTAGCACACACTGATAAGATAATATACAATACTCTTTACTGTAAGTTCTATATAAACAATTAATTCTTACTGAATGCTTTGACTTCCACTAAATTCTCTTATCCATAGCCGATCTACAGTTGTAGTTCATGGGCAAATGTAGTTCTGACATGAATGTTCGTTGATATTCTCATTGTTAGTAAGAGGAAAGTGAAACAATAAAGAGGTAGTTGAAACTTCAGTTGTTTGTAAATGAGTTGACATCTTCGCAGATTTGCATAATAGTTTTCAAAGAACATTTCCTCAAAAAATTTTTTTGTATTTGCAATGTAACGGCCAAAGACACAACACAGTTTTAAGTTTAATCTGCATTGTTTTCTCTACCACTTTCTTAAGCTAGAAAATTAATCAAACAAATCAACAAAGCAACCTTTCATTTGTAGCTTCTATCAACTCCAACGATGGCTGATTTCAAGCTGCTGGTTGGATACAACTGAAGCATGAGGTAGTGTTTCTATCAGATACACTGGAAACAAATAGCTTTAAGAGGACAGACAATAGTAAAATGTCATAAAAGAACTAGAAAGTCACGAGTTTTGAGTACCTATTATCTTTGTTTTAATATAAATTATTTAATTATAAGTACGTAATTTAATTGTAAACAATGGCTGTGTTAGCAATCAGCTTGCTAAATTTCTGATAATTAAACAGTCGACCAGTGGGCTGGTATCCATTGCCTCCTAACAGCACAGGTTCTGCCTGCCCCTTGACCTTAGGCTTGGAAAAGTGGTTGCACATTATTCTTTTTTGCTCTTATGTCATAAACATGTGAACATTTCTGGGCCGGCTTGAAGGATGAAACAGTGGAGGGCAGCCAGGTAGTCCACCTGTCTCAGCCAAGACCATCCTAGACTAGTAGAGCAGTTGATCCTAACATGTGCAAGATCCCAGCCAAGATAAGGAGAGCTAGACCCTGCAGCTGACTGAATACAGGTGAGCTCAGCCAAAACCAACAGAAACACTCACCTAACCCACAGATTCATAAGCTAAACAAATATTTATTTTTTAAAATCACTGAGTTTTAGGGTGTGTGTATATACACATACACAAATATTTTTACACACACACACAGGGCTATAGTTTCATCCCATAAGATTACCTCTTTGCAGTCACTGCTGATAACAACTTCATGTGTATATGAACACTTGTATTCTTTACTCTTTAAAAGCTCAAATACAGAATCTACTCAAACTAGACTGCAGGCCACAGACAGAGTACTTCCTTAGCACAGCTGTTTCCTTCCAACTGTACCTGTAGACTTGTTTATTCTAGCCCAACCCAGCTTTTTAGCCTCAACGAAGCCTAAAGCATCTACTGCTTGACTGTCTCCATCAAAACAATGCCACATTTAACCTTTGATTGGCTAAATGATTGACATTTCTATCAGCAGACTGAGTAAAGAAGATCCACCCTCACTGATGTGGATGGGCATCAATCCATTCAGTGCTCCATATGGAACAAAAAGGCAGAGGAAGAACAAAATTGGCCTCTCTGCTTGTTCTGGGACATCTATCTTCTCCTGCTCTTGGATTCAGTACACTGGGTTCTCTGGCCATTGGACTTGACTGAATTATACCTTCAGCTTTCCTGAATATCCAGCTTGCAGATGGCAGATTGTGGGACTTCTCAGCCCCCATAATCATATGAGCCAATTCCTGCAATAACTCTGTCTCTCTTGTTCTGTTTCTCTGGGAAACTCCAATATCCCCTCCTAGAGAGAGGAATTTTATCACTCTGATGCCTTGTGTCTACTATTCATGAACACTTTTACAGCTGTGATTTTCTTGCAGTGTGTAGCCCTGGAAGATATGTTTCTCTGCTATTGGAGCCCCCTCTTCTCCCCTTATTCTTGTTAACTTTTGGCTTGAATTGCATTTCATGTGAACCAGGCCTTACCAAAAAATTTAAAAAATGTCTTTCAGTGAGGAAAGGATACGTCCAATGTATAACTTAACAGATGCTATGAGGTAGAATTTTTTTTTTTTTTAGACAGAGTCTCATTCCATCATACAGGCTGGAATGCAATGGCACCATCTTGGTTCACTGCAACTTGCACCTCCTGGGTTCAAGTGGTTCTCTTGCCTCAGCCTCCTGAGTAGCTGGGATTACAGCTGTGCAACACACGCCCAGGTAATTTTGGTACTTTTAGTAGAGATGGGGTTTCTGCCACGTTGGCCAGGCTGGTCTTGAACTCCTGGCCTCAAGTGATCTGCCCACCTTGGCCTCCCAAAGTGCTGGGACTACAGGTGTGAGCCACTTCACTGGGTCAGAATTCTTTTTTATTTTGATAGCTTTGACTGATTTGATAGTTCTCTATCAAGGAAACTGTTCAAAATGAAAAACAGAACATATCTTATAGAAGGACTCTAAGTCCAACATTAGTGAAAAAGATAAGAATTTCTTTCTATAAATAATGTATTTCTATCTTCAGTCCAAGAGGCATTAATTACACAGCACTAATAGAAACTGTTGATAGTGTAATAGAAATTACAAACAATACAACAAAAATGAAAGCAAACTCCACAGAAGTATGTCAGAAATTAAAAAGAAATTCCTTAAACCCTCAAGTCAGCATGCTTGATATATATTTAACACTTTTTTTTTTGAGGTGAAGTTTCACGCTTGTCGCCCAGGCTGGAGTGTAATGGCGCAATCTCGGCTCTTTGCAACCTCCACCTCCGGGCAAGCAATTCTCCTGCCTCGGCCTCCTGAGTAGCTGGGATTACAGGCATGTGCCACCATGCCCAGATAATTTTGTATTTTTAGTAGAGATGAGGTTTACACATTTTTAAAGAATGGATACTGATGCAGATGATTTGTGAGCATTTTGATGAGAAAGTGGTATATGCAAGATGTGAGGAATACGGCATAAATTGTAAACATGCTTATCTAGCTAACCTCATTTGTTTCTGTAGAATTACTGGGATGGGAGATTGGATAGATGCTTAGCATATCTCAATTTTAAGGAATTTGAGCAAATTGTTAAGGTATACACATTGATAAAACGGAGAAACATGACAGATAATGATACAATTAGATAGATTTGTAGGTGGCTGAAATTATATCCAAGCATAGCAATCTTGCCTCTTTCTACTCTCCAACAGCATGAATAATCATTCCCCATCACTCTGCCCCAACCACACTAAATTACTTGCAGTTTTCTAAACACATCATATTCTTATACCCCAGCATTTTGTATACTATTCCTTTGCCTGAAGCAATGTTTTCCTTGTCCTTTACCTCATTCTTACTTGTCAATTGGCTATCAACTTAAAGTTGAAAATGCACTTAATACACCTACCCTACTGAACATCAGAGCTTAGTCTTACCTTAAATGTGCTTAGAACACGTGCATTAGCCTACAGTTAGTTGGGCAAACTTATATAACACAAAACCTATAAGAAAGTGTAAGATATTGAATATCTTATATTCAATATGTAATTTCTTAAATACTATACTGAAAGTGAAAAGCAATGGTTTTGCACCATTGTGAAGTCAAAAAATCATGTCAGGGACTTCCTGTAGTTCTCAAGTAAGAGAACTTGACAGCACCATTTGTCACACAGAGTTCACCCTAAATTCACCTGGTAATTTTGGTGACCATATGCTAGTTAATTGCCTTTGTCCAAAGGAAAAGTAAATTTCTTTTATCTTTACGACAGAAGATAGGTTTGTAATGGAGCAAAGTGCCTACTAAAGTTAGACTTCTATGTTTCTGGGAAGCTGAAAGATAGGGATACTATTTTTCTCAATGATTAAATTCCAGAGAGATAGCTCCCAGGTCCCTGGGGAATTCACATGCTTGGGTTGTAAAATTAGCAAAAGCCTAATTTAGTTTTTGGAAAGATTTATAGACATTTCAAAGAGGCACAGAAAAAGCTTACAATTAAATTTCCTAAAGTAATGACCAAAGAAAAGGACGTGGAGGATAAAAGTCTCTTTCTCTCTTCTTTGCACCAGGCAGAATTAAATAGTTTTATTTCTAATTTGTACTCACCCTTACACCAACAGTGTCAGCATCACCCAGCAATTTTAGTTAGAGATGCAAATCCTCAGATCCCAACGTAGACCTACCCGATAAGAAGCTCTGGGGATATCTGAGTTTTTAAATAAGCTCCCCAGGTGATGTTGCCTAAAGTTTAAGAATCACTGTAGAGGATTATTGATAGCAGGCCATGTGCGAAGGATCTGGGTGAAAGCAAAGGATTTAATTTTGCTTAAATTAGTAGCTCTCTGAGGTTTGCATACGCACTCATCTGGTCTGCTAGTATGTTCCCTTCAATTAATTGACAAGAAAGTAGGCTATCAAAAAGATATTAGATGAACCTCAGTTTAGCCAAAACAGTCAAACCTCAATGATTTATACAACAGAGAACACACACAAAATCATTATTTTTAAACTGTGCTTATTCAGCTCTAGAGTTCATTCTCTAATTTAGGAAGAGTGACCTAATCAAAATCATTTTATTACCAAATCAAATAAAGCTACACAAATGGATACTCAGAAAAGCCAAATTTAAGTGAAACTAGATAACTGCGCAGTTTTCTCAGATGGACTCCTTCTTAACTCCACCTGGCTCTCTACTGGGGCCCAAATCTTATGTTTCTCAATTATGTATGCAAACTGGAATCACCTAAAGATACGTTTAAAGACAAAAATTGCAGCGGAGACCCTAAGAACAGCCAGGAAAGAGGGAGAGTGGATTCTTCCAGCGCATGAGTTTATATGACTGCTTCCCCTTTTCAACAGGAGCCAGAGCCTGCCAAGACCTCAAAGAGGAGAGCTTCAGAGGCCCAGCTGAAGTACTAGGCATAGGGGCCAAAGAGTCTACCTTGAGAAGGGTCTTTATAGTTCAAATCTGATCCACTTTTGAAGCTGTAAGAGACTGGTTTCCCAGGCCACTGAGACAAGCAGCATTTGTGATGCTACCGTGTGCCTTCCTTAGGAATATTGCCTGAAGCAAAGCTGGTGGAGTCCGATTTCCAGGGACTCTGGGTGTTCCTGTGATAGGACCTCCCCTGTGTTCATTGGCCCCATTGGGGATGTGGTGTAGTTTAGCCAGAAAGACCTGGATGTGGAGGTTAAAGCCACACAAATGGATAATCTAGAATTAAAAGACATGAGGAGCTTTCCATGAAAAATGTCTGGAGGTGGGGAAAATCATGGATGGGACTATACCCTAGGTGATGGAGGTGGCTCAGAAACAGAAGAAGCTTGCCAAAGCTGAAATCCAGAGGGTTCTGAAAGAAAAAGATCAAGATCAACTTACTATACATGAACTCCAGGAAAAAAATCTCATCTTTGCAAGGGATTTGAGAAGCAGGAAGCCACTGAAGGCTATTGCAAGAAGGAATAATGGTTACAATTATTATGGTGAGCGTTACATATTAAGAATCATAAAAGAAGAGATACCAAGCATTAAAAGCCCACACATAAAAGAAACCCAGTCTAGTAAATGAGGAAATTATGCAGGTCCAGAGGAAGACCTGAGTGGATATGTTGGCTCTTCCAGGTAAGCCTGATAAAGAAACAGGTATGGATCCATTCCCTGGAGAGCATTCAGCAGAAAAAAAGGACTAAAGAGAATGATAAACCGATCAGAATCTAACAGAATGTAATTACCTGTTTTAAGCAGTATAAAAACTTAAAATCACTGACCCGTGACCTTCTGTTCCTCCGTGTAAATACATGTCTTTAAGCAAGTTTTGTGTACCTTCTCAAAGAAAAAAGACATCTATATGAGATATTTGACTTTCTTCATGTTCTGTCTGACTTACAAAATGGTGATGGTGATCTTTCATTAGAAGATCTTTGTATTCTATCAAATGTATGCTCTTGTGAGGTTTATTGAAAGAAAACTTTTTTTTGTTGGTGGTGGTGGTATCCTGTAGGGTTTTTACTGTGAGGGAAAAAATGCTGCTTTGAAATTGTCAGCAAATAGGACCAAGACTCAATTTAAAATGTGCTGCAAAACTGTAGTTCATATGAGGTGAAGTTAATGGGGAGTTCCTTAGGAACTTTTGTAATACTAAACGGCAATAAAATAACTGCTATAACATGTCTTAATTTTTCATCTTTCAAAAACAGTGTTTTCCCCTATAGTCTTTAGGTAGATAAACTGTCCACGAAGGAGGAAGTTAATTTATCTTAACATAAAGATTCCTAACTAGGAATTCAAGATGTTTCAGTGGGATGATACTGATCATCAGAATGGCAAACCCATGCACATTTGACGAAAGGCAGTTTCAGATTTTCCTCCTTACAGGGTTTCAAGAAACCTCTTGATTGAGAGGAGGGCACGTATCCTCCTCTTACCTTCTTTGGTCTCATAAGAGACTCAAAGAATTGTGAACCAAACTTTAATAATAAAGTAATGTCTCTAATTACATGAGAAAACTGCAGCCAAAAAATGTAAAGTGGTTTACCTCAAGTGAAGAAGCTAATTGTATTCCATTTAGTACAAGAGAATAATGCCAATGGATATAGATCAAAGATTGCACCATCCCCATGATTTTTCGCCATGAGTTATGTGCTATTTTATATTCGAATACCATCTCTGGCAGCAAACATCAAACTGCTCAAGCTGGGCTGTCTCCTTTCCAAATTGCATATATTTTTAACACATTAATACTTTAAAACTGGGGTAGAAAGTTTAAAAGGCCATACATAAAAATCACATACACATTCTTTATACTCTAAAGCATTTTACCAGACCTTAGAATCTGCATTTAGAATTCTTTCTCAGAACTTAATGGTGTTTTTGAAGACATACATTTTGTCTTCTTTGTTTCTTCTAAGCACTACTGTACTAAGCATATGGTAAAGATACACATTTAAGTTTTAAAAGTAAATACTTTTTCCTGGCGGTGTCCAGGCCCTGGGTTCCTCAGACCAAAAGGCGCAATCTGTGACACTGCTGTGATTTCAGAATTGAAATGAAATGCATAAAACGAAGTAGGTCTGGGGAAGGAAAATCTCACAATTTTTCATCAGTGTTGTCAGACACACTAACCCAGGATGCTGTCTCTGGGCCTGAACTATACAAATCAGCGTCCAAGGAGGCGTGACAAATGCAGGCCCTTCCAAGTTTGGCCCCGATTCTCAAAGGTGGTCAGAAGCCGTCTCTAGAAACGGCGGGACATGATCCTGGGAGGTCCATTCAACTCCTAACAGGTCCTGGGCAGTGGCCGGTTTGCTGGGCAGTGCAAAGATAGAGACTGGCGAGAACAGGCGGTGATCAAGCTTCCCAGCGAGGGTCCTAGTCCAGCAACTTGGAACTGGAGAGCTGGGCTTGTGGGAGCGCAGTGGCTCGCGCGGGCGGGGCTGCAGCCGCTCCCCAGACACCGGGGTCCCGGCCCAGCTGTTTCCTACCCACAACAGCCAAAGGCCCGCTTTGGTAAGTCCACGAAGCCCTCCTACTAAGCCAGGACAGGGCTCCCGCTCTCGATGTAGGGGACCACCCACTGCTCCGCCGCCCCGGTGAGGCAGCTGATTAAGCCACTTTCAGGATGTCTTTCTAGAATCTAGCCTCGAAGAAAGTCCTGTAAACCGACGTCTGCATCACAAAGTCGGGAAGCCAGGTGGAGTCACCGTCAAACGTCTCGGGAAAGCCACTGGGCGGGTCGGCAGACTCCCTGGGCCAGCACGTTGGCTTTCTCGCAGAGCAGCCGCCGCACCCGGTCCACGAGCTCGCTGCTTTCCCTGCGCAGGGTCAGGAGGTCCTCCACAACAGCCAACCTGTACGTTCCGCGCCGCACGGCACCGCAAGGCTAGTTCCCAGCCGGGTCCCTCCTGGCCGCGTTGCCGGAAGTGCGTGTCAGCGCGGGGGCGGGGAGGGACGGACTCCGCCGCCAAGGCAGGTATAGAATAGAGCGCCCGCGGGCAGGGGCGCTGGGATTAGTGGTCGGGAGAGCGAGGGCCCAGAGGGCTGGAGTCGGAGAGTGGGAGTGAAAGGAGGAAAGCAGGGGAGCGAAGGCCAAGCCTGAGGAAAGCGGTCTCCGTTTGGCAAAGGAATCTTACTTCGCGGCTGTGCGCGTTCACTTCCGGAGCTCAGTCCGCGGGGCGGGCCCTCAGGTTCTTAAAGGGAAAGCGTTCGCTGCGCAGCGTGAAGTTGCATTTCCTCCTTCCTCGCCTCCACGGTCTTCCCCTAAATGCTTTCGAGTCATAATGTGTATGGTTCCATAGCCCCGGTTGTTATCTGTTTTGCTCAAGGTCCAACAGTTACAAGAAGGCAATTTCTAACGAAGCCTTCCGTGCCTTCCAAATGAACTATTTTGGCGGGCTCCCACCCGGACAGGATGCCCCTCGCCCTGATGACTGGACAAGTGCAAGGGAGCGGCTGTCATTTGCGGAGTGCCCCTTGCGCCTCACAGCGCAAATTATCCAACAATTTCCCTGAAATCGATGCTGGTTTATTTTCCGAAGGCAAATCAGCAGCTTATACAGACACTCGGGCCACAAAGCCGGTGGAACCATGGGAGACGGCTTGCTGAGTGTCAGGTCTTCCACGATGAACTTAAACTTCAGGTGGTGGGCAAGCTCGGTAGGTGGGAAAGGCCCGGGTCCACATGAATGCAGTCCATGTTTATATTGATGAAAGGAACGCACACCATTTGGTCCAGTTCAGTCACTCTTACAGGTGCTGGCTATGAGCACTGGGGTGTGCGGGCATGCGTACAACCAGCAATTTAAGTGATGACCAGCTGCATGATCCCTCAATCTGAGTGGACAAAGTCTGTCAAGAACCACTTTCAAGCTTTTGGGACTCTTGTTTGTTTCCCTGTATCCAACGAGGCATTCCAAAGTTGACTGCATGGATCATTGCATGTCCGAAATACCCACGGTGAAACTGGGTAAAAAGCTTCAGGAGGTGATATTGATGTGTATAGTTTAGGAAATAAAACCCAATACTTTAAAGAATGTAATTTGTGGCTTTTTAGAGATAAGAATACTTTGACAGTTTTCATGTGTCATTTACATGGATATGGTATGTTTGACTCTGACTTTTAATTAATTTGGTATTTTACTATATGGAAACAACTTTATATTAATACAATAATGCATTTCCAAGGTTATACATTGTGTAATAACACTTTCAAAAGCAAAATAAGATACGCTTTGATACCAATTATTAAAACTTGTATTTTGAGAAAGAACACAGTCATACTCAAGTAGTTATCTTTGGGTGGTGGATTGTGGAAAATTTTTACTTTATACATTTCTAGGTTTTTGAAGGGTCCATATTCATTTTATAATTATAGAAACAAGTCATTGAATCCAAAAAGCAAAACTTAAGCTTAACCAACTAGAAACTGTCAACCAACTCCTAACTAGGGACTTTCCTCTTTAACCTATCAAATATTTTGCTTTGCTTTGTTTCTGCAAACACCTTACAAAAGTTTTCCCTTTTTGCCCCTACAGTGGAGTACTGGACTGCTTGTGGTCTAGTGCTGACTGATTCATGAGTCACTAGATGCTCAAATAAACTCTTTAAATTAAAAAGTAGATTAAATGAAAGAAAAACTTAAGAAAATAGAAATGATTTCAATTTTTTAACAAATGCTTAAATGGAAGACAGGATGCATGCAGAAGCTAAATAAGACTGCATTTCAGATTGAGACTCAATCTGAAGAACATGTAGTATATGCCTATTCCTTTATCGCTAGAAATTATTTTCTTTGCTGAGGAAAAAGAAACATGTCATTATATTCAATCTTCTAAAAAAGGAAAGCCATTTACCGAGTCAATATATGTTTTTTCTTTTTCCTTTTTTTCTTTTTTCGAAACAGAGTCTTGCTCTATCCCCAGGCTGGAGGGCAGTGGTGCGATCTCAGCTCACTGCAACCTTCGCCTTCCAAGTTCAAGCGATTCTCCTGCCTCAGCCTCCTGAGTACCTGGGACTACAGGTGTGCACTACCACACCCAGCGAATTTTTGTATTTTTAATAGAGACAGCATTTCACCATGTTGGCCAGGATAGTCTGAATCTCTTGACCTCATGATCTGCCCACCTCAGCCTCCCAAAGTGCTGGGATTACAGACGTGAGCCACTGCGCCTGGCCTGAGTCAGTATAATTTATGGAATTTATCAGGAGCTAAAAGTAGTATCAAAATGCCACTTAAATCTTACTTTGCACTTTATAATTTATATGAAATATAAAATTTAGGAACCCAAATGTAAGACTAGGCAGTCATGTTCAAAATGCTCAGGTTGTGCCTGCCATTGACTAATGATAGCTACATATATTCTTTTGCATGTATATATTAGAATACAAAATTTTAAAATATGTTCCCTGATATGTCCATAGATATGCAATGTCTATTTTTAAGTAATGAAACATAATAAAGCAAACACCCCTGAATCTAAGACCCATATGGAAACCTAGACTGTTGAATTTACTGTTATTCCCTATCCCATCTTCCCAGAGTTAACCACTAACCTGAGATTTTGGGTTAAT
>NW_022436969.1:15957059-16029797 GCF_009761245.1 Sapajus apella | reverse complement strand
CCACTAACCTGAGATTTTGGGTTAATTATTATCATGCCTGTTTTTTTAAAGTATAGTTGTATATCTATCTATCTATCTAGAGCTATATATATGTATATACTTCTTCAAACATTGCTTCTCCTTCATTCTTTCCATTTTCTTTGGCTGAAGCTCATATTATCAGTACATTAGATCTTATTCCAATCTGTCTTTCTCTTAATTTCCCACAGTTACTAGATCCTTCTCTCTCTGCTGCTTTTGGGTACAATATTTGAGCTAGCTTTCATTTCATTAATATTATCTACAGTTGCTTTAAATTTGCTGTTTAACCTATCCATTGTATTCTTAATTTCAATAGTTATGTCTTTTATTTCTGGAAGGTTGTGTAGTTATTTTTAAAGTAAGTCTAGCTATTTTGTTAATCCTATGTCCCTTGCTCATTTATTTTTTCATTTTATTAAACTTTTCACAGATAATCATTTTATATTCTGTGTCTGATAATTCTGAATCCTTGAGAATCAAAATCAATTTGTTGTTTCTGATGGCTCTCATAATGGCGTGTTTCTGTGTGCATATCATGAGTTTATATATATGAACAATTTTCTACTAAGTCTTTCACTAAGGGGATACACAAGTTATAATAATCAGCCATTCTTAGTTTCCTGGTCCATGTCACAGTTATTAAGTAGTAGAGCTCAGAATTAAATTCAGGTCAGTCTGACTTCAAAAATAAGTTATGCCTTAGGGCCATCTTCTTGAAAACCTCTGTACCATGAGAGCCAAGTGGAGGAAGAAGTGAATGCACAGGCTGAAACGCAAAAGAAGAAAGATGAGGCAGATGTCCAAGTAAACTGCTAGCTGTGCACTTGTGGAGACTGCAGGAAGAGAAACATGGAATGCCACAGGCTGGGGCTGCTGACACAAGTTGGTGGACTGCATGCTACTGTTTAGAGCTTGTCTCAGTGGATCTAGAACTTTCATCACTTTGATCACTGAGGCCACCTCTGAGATGCATGTTGCTCATAATCAAAACTGTCCATGTTGGTCCTTTGCCCTGGAACTGTGACATTCTGGACTACTTCTGTATTCACTTGTGGACAAGTGTAACAATCATACAATAAATCACCTTTTATGCTGCCTTAGCTGAATAATTTTTTTAAACAAAATCTTAACCAGGTGTCCCAAGGGCAAGTTTGCAACCTCCTTATAGGGCCACAGCTGATGTACTCTTGAAAGTGCCACCTCCTGGCTGGAGGCCAACCAACACAAAGGCAGTGCACTAAACAAAAACACAACCAAAGATTCTCACAGAGACCACTTCACTCCCCTCCTACCTCCACCAGAGCAGGTGCTGGCATCCATAGCTGCAAGACCTGAAATTGGATCACATCACAGGACTCTTTGCCAACACTCCAGTACCAGCCTGGAGCCTGGTAGTTCCACTGGGTGGCTAGACCCAAAAGAGAAAAAACAATCATTACAATTTGGCTCTCAGGAAGCTCATTTCTAGGGGAAGCAGAACACCACATCAAGGGAGTACTTCATGGGACAAAAGAATCTAAACAGTGGCTCTGAATCCCAGATCTTCCCTCTAATATAATCTACCCAAATGAGAAGGAACCAGAAAAACAATTCTGGTAATATGACAAAACAAGGTTATTTTTGACACCCTCAAAACATTATACCAGGTCACCAGCAGTGGATCCAAACAAAGATGAAATCTCTGAATTGCCAGAAAAAGAATTCAGAAGGTTGATTATTAAGTTAATTAAGGAGGCACCAGAGAAAGGTAAAGTCCAACTTAAGATAATCAAAAACATGACACAGGATATGAAAAGAAAATTATTCAGTGAAATATATAGTATAAATAAAAACAATCACAACTTCTGGAAATCAAGGACACACTTAAAGAAATGCAAAATGTAATGGAAAGTCTCAGCAGTCAAATTGAACAAGCAGCAGAAAGAACTTCAGACCTGGAAGTTTGAATGAACTCAATCCAAGACAGAGGAAAGAATTTATAAAAATGAACAAAGCCTCCAAGAAGTTTGAGGCTATGTTAAACATCCAACCCTAAAAATAATTGGTGTTCTCCAGGAAGAAGAGAAATCTCAAAGTTCAGAAAACATATTTGAGGGAATAATTAAGGAAAACTTCCCTAGCCTTGCTAGAGATCTAGACATCCAAATGCAAAAAGCTCAAAGAACATCTGGGAAATTCATCACAAACAGATTATCATCACCTAGGCACATAGTTATTGGATAATCTAAAGTCAAGACAAAATAAAGACTCTGAAGAGCTGTGAGGCAAAAGCATCAGGTAACCTATAAAGGAAAATCCATCAGATTAAGAACAGATTTCTCAGCAGAAACCCTACAAACTAGAGGGGATTGGGTACCTATTTTTAGACTCCTTAAACAAAACAATCAGCCAAGAATTTTGTATCCAGTGAAACTTAGCTTCATAAATTAAGGAAAGATACAGTGTTTTCCAAACAAACATGCTGAGAGAATTCACCACTACCAAGCCAGCACTACGAGAACTGCTAAAAGGAGGTCTAAATCTTGAAACAAATCTTTGAACTACATCAAAATATGAGCTCCTTAAAGCATAAATCTCCTAGAACCTATATAACAATAATGCCATGAAAGAAAAAAACAAACTCTGACGTATTCAGGCAACAAATAGCATGATGAATAGAATAGTACTTCACATCTCAATATTAATAGAGAGTGTAAATAGTCTAAGTGCTCCAATTGAAAAGATACAAAATGGCAGAACAGATAAGAATTCACCAGCCAAGTTTCTGCTTTCTTGAAGAGACTTACCTAATACATAAGGACTCACATAAACTTAAGGTAAAGGGGTGGAAAAAGATATCCCTTGCAAATAGACACCAAAAGTAGCAAACAGGAGTAGGTATTCTTATATTAGACAAAACAAACATTAAAGCTACATCAGTTAAAATAGACAAAGAGAAACATATAATGATAAAAAGACTAGTCCAACAGAAAAATATCACAATTCTAAATATATATGTACCTAACACTGGAGCTCCCAAATTTATAAAACAATTACTACCAGACCTAAGAAATGGTATAGACAGCAACACAATAATAATGAACAACTTTAATACTCTACTGACAGCATTAGACAGGTCATCAAGACAGAAAGTCAACAAAGAAACAATGGACCTAAACTATACCCTACAACAAATGCACTTAACAGGTATTTAGAGAACATTCTACCCAACAATTGCAGAATATACATTCTGTTCATCAGTATATGGAACATTCTCCAAGGTGGACAATATGATAGGCCACAAAACAAGTCTCAGTAAATTTAAGAAAATTGAAATTATATCAAGTACTCTCTCATATAACATTGGAAAGAAATTTGAAATCAAGTCCAAAAGGAACCCTCAAAACCATGCAATAGATGGAAATTAAGTAACCTGCTCCTGAATGATCATTGGGTCAACAGTGAAATCAAGATGCAAATTAAAATCTTTTTTTACAGCTAATGATAATGGTGACATAGCCTATCAAAAACTCTAGGATACACCAAAAGCAGTGCTAAGAGAAAAGCTCATAGCAGTAAATGCCTACATCAAAAAGTCTGACAGAGCACAACTAGACAATCTAAGGTCACACCTTACAGAACTGGAGAAACAAGAACAATCCATATCCAAACCCAGAAGCAGGAGAGAAATGACAAAGATCAGAGCAGAACTAAATGAAATTGAAACAAAAAAATTACAAAAGATAAATGAAACCAAAATGTGATTTTTTGAAAAGATAAATAGAATTGGCACACCACTAGTGAGATTAACCAAGAAAATAAGAGAAGATCCAAATAAGCTTAATTAGAAATGGAACAGAAGATATTATTACTGATACCACAAAAATACAAAAGGTTATTCAAGACTGCTATGAACACCTTTATGTGCATAAACTAGAAAACCTAGAGGAGATGGACAAATTCCTGGAAATATACAACCCTCCTAGATTAAACCAGGAAGATATAGAGTCTCTGAACAGGCCAATAACAAGCAGCAAGGTTGAAATGGTAATTTAAAAAAATGCCAACAAAAAAAAGTCCAGGATCAGGTGGATTCACAACTGAATTCTCTCAGACATTCAAAGAAGAATTGGTGCCAATTCTATTGACAATATTCCAAAAGATAAAGAGGAAATCCTTCCTAAATCATTCTATGAAACCAGTATCACCCTTATACCAAAAACCATTCTATGAAGCCAGTATCACCCTAATACCAAAAGAAAGAACTATAGGCCAATATCTCCAATAAAAATAGATGCAAAAATCCTCAACAAAATACTAGTGAACTGAATCTGACAGCATATCAAAAAGATAATCCACCATGATAAAGTGGGTTTCATACCAGGGATGCAGGGATGGTTTAAGACATGTTAATCAATAAGTGTGATACATCACATAAATAGAATTAAAAACAAAAATCACATGATCATCTCAAAAGACACAGAAAAAGCACTGGACAAAATCCAGCATCGCTTTAGGATTAAAACCTTCAGCAAAATCATCATGGAAGGGACATGCCTTAAAGTAATAAAAGCCACCTGTGACAAACCCACAGCCAACATTATACTGAATGGGGAAAAGTTGAAAGCATTCTTCCTGAGAATTGGAACAAGTCAAGGATACCCACTTTCACCACTTCTGTTTAACACAGTATTGGAATTCCTAGCCAGAGCAATCAGACAAGAGAAAGAAATAAAGAGTATCCAAATAAGGAGGAAGTCAAACTGTTGCTGTTTGCTGATTATATGATCGTACCTCTAGAAAATTCTAAAGACTCATCCAAAAAGCTCCTAGAGCTTGTGAATGAATTCAGCAAAGTTTCAGGATACAAAATTAATGTACACAAATCAGTAGCTCTGCTATACACCAACAGCGAACAAGCTGAGAATCAAATAAAGAACTCAGTCCCTTTCACAATAGCTGCAAAAAACAAAAAACAAAACAAAAACAAAAAACTTAGGAATATGCCTAACCAAGGACATGAAAGACCTCTACAAGGAAAACTACGAAATGCTACTGAAAGAAATCACAGACAACACAAGCAAATGGAAACACATCCCATGCTCATGGATCGGTAGAATCAATATTGTAAAAATGACCATACTCCGAAAAGCAATCTACAAATTCAGTGTAGCTCCCATGAAAATACCACCATCATTCTTCACATGACTAGAAAAGACAATCCTAACATTCATACAGATTTTTAAAAAAGAAAAGAAAAAAGTCTGCATAGCCAAAGCAAGACTAAACAAAAAGAACAAATCTGGAGACATTACGTTACTCAGCTTCAAACAATACTATAAGCCCATAGTCACCAACACAGCATAGTACTAGTATAAAAATAGGTACATAGAACAATAGAATAGAATAGAGAACTCAGAAATAAAGTCAAATACTTACAACCAACTGATCTCCAACAAAGCAATCAAAAAACATAAAGTGGGGAAAGGACACTCTATTCAACAAATGGTGCTGGGATAATTGTCTAGCCACATGTAGAAGAATGAAACTGAATCCTCATCTCTCACCTTATACAAAAATCAACTCAAGATGGATCAAAGACTTAAATCTAAGACCTGAAACCATAAACATTCTAGAAGATAACATTGGAAAAACCCTTCTACACATTTGGCTTAGGGAAAGATTTCATGACCAAGAACCCAAAAGCAAATGCAACAAAAACAAATATAAATAGATGGGACTTAATAAAACTAAATAGCTTCTGCACAGCAAAAGAAGAGAGTTGGAGTTACTAGATAACCCACAGAATGGGAGAAAATCTTCACAATCTATATATCCAACAAAGGACGAATATCCAGAATCTACAAGGAACTCAAATCAGCAAGAAAAAACAAATAATCCCATCAAAAAGTGGGCTAAGCACATGAATAGACAATTTTCAAAAGAAGATATACAAATGGCCAATGACCATATGGAAAAATGCTCAATGTCACTAATTATCAGGGAAATGCAAATAAAAACCCCAATGTGATACCACCTCACTCCTGCAAGAATGGCTATAATCAAAAAATTAAAAAAATAGTAGATGTTGGCATGGATGTGGTGAAAAGGAATACTTTTATGCTGTTGGTGGGAATGTAAACTAGTACAACCACTGTGAAAAACAGTGTGGCAATTCCTTAAAGAACGAAAGGTAAATCTACCATTTGATCCAGTAATCCCATTACTAGGTATCTTCCCAGAGGAAAAAAAGTCATTATATGAAAAAGATACTTGCACAGGCATGTTCATAGCAGCACAATTCACAATTGCAAAAATATGGAACCAGCTCAAATGTCCATCAATCGATGAATGGGTAAAGAAAATATGATATATAGATTCCATGGAATATTACTCAGCCATGAAAAGGAATGAAATAATGTCATTCAGAACGACCTGGATAGAATTGGAGACGATTATTCTAAATGAAGTAACTCAGGAGTGGAAAACCAAACATCCTGTGTTCTCATTCGTATGTGGGAGCTAAGCTATGAGGACACAAAAGCATAAGAATGATACACTGGACTTTGGGGACTTGGGTAGAAAGGGTCAGGGGTGTCAGGGATAAAAGACTACACACTGGGTACAGTGTACACTGCTTGGGTGATCAGCACACCAAAATTTTAGAAATTGTGGCTAAAAACTTATCCATGTAACCTAACACCATCTGTTCCACAGAAACCTATTGAAAACAAAAACAATTGTCTTCACATTTTTTTAAACCAGTGTTTTCTATGTTTTAGTTATATGAATAGCACCTTCGTAAACTTTTGACATATAAGTATTGTCTTAACAATTGATGAAATAAGTGAATATATGCTAAATAAGTATATTGATTAAATAAATGAGTATATACATTAATATATAGCAAATAAATGTTTGATAAATGCCAACTATTGTTATTTTTAGTACTTTTCTTTAAAAAATTTATTTTAATAACTGATTTACCCACTTTAGCATTATCCTAAGCAATAATGTCTGTGACATTACAGTTTTGATGTCTAATATATTTATTCTATTACAATTTAAGGCACATACTTAACAATTACAAATATTTATATCCTCATATGCTTCAAAAATCTTTTGTCTCATCAGTATTAACTGTACCACACTGATAAACACAACAGGCACTCAATAAACTCTTGACTAAATGTTTTTAATTCTGTTGCTATACTAAAGCAAAATTAACAGCTAAGCTCATTTGAGGTCTATTTACCTCCTATTTGACTTGGAGCAATTTAGTCTCTTTGTCCTGTCATACATCAGGTGTTTGTTTGTTTCTGGGTTTTTTTTTTTTTTTGAAATGGAGTCTCAAAAGCTGGAGCGGAGAGAAAAAGTGCAAGTCCTTACTGATTTCAGGGTAGTGGGATGCCCTGATTTTCTGCAGCAGCTTAGGAGAGGGTTGGACCCAACAAACATTAAAAAAATAATAACGGCAATCTATTACAGGTTAGATTTTACAGTAGTTATGGATGAGAAAAAAAGGATTATTTGCTTTTTAATTATTATGTTTAAGCATTAGCACTCCAATAGAGATCTTAATTTTTGACAAAACAAAATGAAGATTAGTGTGCATTTTCTATTTTAGCTATAGTCCCTGTGTAACTTAAACCACAAGTCCTCATTCAGAAAATCAGAAGACTTGCCCTTGCCTAAGAAATGGCCGTAATCAAGTCCAATCATCCTTTAATTACAAGATATGGATGTTTCTCTTTTCTTTGTTTTCTTTTTGAGACAGGGTCTTGCTCTGTCACCCAGAGTGGAATGCAGTGGCACCATCTCGGTTGACTGCAATCTCTGCCTCCCTGGTTCAAGCACCTACCTCAGTCTCCCTAGTAACTAGAATTACAGGTGTCCATCACCACACCAGGCTAAGTTTTTTTGTATATTTAGTAGAAATGGGGTTTTGCCATGTTGGCCAGTCTAGTCTCAATCTCCTGACCTCAAGTGATCTGAGGTCAGCCTCAGCCTCCCAATGTGCTAGGATTACAGGTGTGAGCCACCACATTTGGCCCATATCAGTTTTTGGAGGTAATGATGGATATTATTAAGGAAATAATGTATACAAAACATTTAATATAATTTCTGGTATATAAGAAGGGCTCAAGAATGTTAAAGAGCATTATTACCTTAAAGTCTTTCAGGGGAGAAATTCTAACAGTTCAGAAATATAGCATTTGAATAATCCTTCTGGAAGCTAACAATCTATATAGGTGTATTATTTTAAGGATATTTTGTTTTGTGTATAATTTTTAATATTTCAGGTGAAGTTTACATAAAATAAGATTAACCATCTTAAAGTGAGCAATAGTGGCATTAGGTACATTCACAATATTGTGCATTTTTGTAACCCCAAAAGGAAACCCTGTACTGATACCAACTGTACCCGATTCTTCTCCCTGCCCCTGGTAACCACTAATTTATGTGATGTCTGTATGGATTTTCCTATTCTGGATAATTCTTATAAATGGCATTATATAATAGGTAAACTTTAGTATCTGCCTTCTTTCTCTTAGCATGTTTTTAAGGTTCACATGTTGTAGTGTGTATCAGTACTACTTTCCTTTTTATGACTGGTATTCCATGGTAAGTACATATCACAATTTCTTAATCCATTTTTCTATTGGTGGAACTTTAGGCTGTTTCCAGCTTTTGGTTATTGTAAATAGTGCTGGTAGGAACATGTGTGTACTTATACTTGCTTAAGTGCCTGATTTCAGGTCTTTTGAGTAGATAACTAGTATTAAAATTGCTGGGTTGTATGGTAAATCTTTGTTTAACTTGTTGAAGAACCACCAAACTGTTTTTCACAGTGGCTGAACCATTTCACATTTCCACCAGCAATGTACAGGGTTTCAGTTTCTCCACATCCTCCCCAACACTTGCTATTTTCCATTAAAAAAGATACTGTAGCCAACCTGTTGGGTGTTGAGTAGTACATCATTGTGGTTTTGATTTTCATTTCCCTAATGACTAATGATGTTAGGCATCTTTTCACGGATGTGCTTGTTGGCAATTTATATATCTTCTTTGGAAACATATCTACTCAGATCCTTTGACCATTTTAAAAATCAGGTTTTCTTTTTGTTGTTGAGTTGTAAGTGTTCTTCATATATTATGGATTCTAGACTCATGTTAAAGTGGTTTGCAAATATTTTCTAGCATTCTGCAGGTTGTCTTTTTACTTTCTTGATAACGCCTTTTGTGCAGAAGTTTTTAATTTTGATGATAACCAATTTATCTATTTTCGTTGTTGTTGTTCATGCTTTTGGTGTCATATCTAAGAATCCATTGCCAAATCCAGCATCATAAAATTTTTGTCCCATTTTCTTCTAAGTGTTTTATGGTTTTAGCTCTTATATCTAGGTTGTTGATTCATTTTAGTTAAATTTTGAATTTAGAATGAAGAAAGAGTTCAACTTCATTTTTTTTTTTGCATGTGGAGATGCAGTTGATTCAGCAATGCGGAAATGCAAGATGCTGAAGCAATTGCATATGCACATGGAAAGGAATGGAGTTGAACTTTCTTCATTCCATATTCAAAGAAAAATTGAACTCTTTCTTCATTCCATATCTTTTCTCCCATTGGATAGTCTTAGCACACTTGTCAAAAACCAATTAGCCATAGGTTGGTTTATTTCTGGACTCTCAATTCTTTTCCATTTATTATATGTCTGTTTGTATGCCAGTATCACACTATTTTGATTACTGTAACTTTGTAATAACTTTTCAAATCAGAAAGTGTGAGTCCTTTGACTTTGTTTTTGATTAAAACATTGTTTTGGGCTGGGCATGACGGCTCATGCCTGTAATCCTAGCACTTTGGGAGGTCAAGGCAGATGGATCACCCGAGGTTAGGGTTTGAGACCAGCCTGGCCTTAATGTCTCCATTTTGATTTATGACTTTAGTTATTTGCATCTTCTCTATTTCTTTCTCAGTGTAGCTAATGTCTGCCAATCTTGTTGATTTTTTTCTGAGAACGAGCAGCATCTGGTTTCATTTATTCCCTGCTGTTTTTACATTATCTCTTTAATTTATCTCCACTGTAATCTTTATATTTCTCTCTGCTATCTTTGGGTTTGATTTGGTCTCTTTAAAAAAAAATTTAAGTATGTATTGTGAACTAAATTGTGCTCCCCCATTCATATGTTGAAGTGCTAATCCCCAATGCGACTGTATTTGAGGTTAAGTTCATTAGGAAGACAGTCAAGGTTAAATGAGGTAATAAGGGTGGGGCCCTCCTATGATAGGATTGATGTCCTTATAAGAAAGAGAGACATCAGAGCACTCTCTTGCTCTGAGTGCAAGCACGCACAAAGGAAAGGCCATATGAGAGCACAGTAAGAAGACAGCTGTCTGCAAGCCAGGAAGAAAAGCCTTATCAGAAACCAACTCTGATGGCACCTTGATCTTGAACCTCTGGCCTCCAGAACTGTGAGAAAATTAATTTCTGTTATTTAAAACACCCAGTCTGTTGTATTTTGTTATGGTAGGATTAGCAGATTAAAACAAGGTGTGAAGTTATTGATTTGAGATCTTTCATCTTTTGTAACATAGGCATTTACTGCTATAATTTTTCCTCTGAGCATTTTGCTATATCCTATAGGTTTGGTAAAATACATCTTTTTAAATAAATTTAACTTGCTTTATTACAACCTTGCTATTGTCCAAGGCAATAGTGTATAATAGCATTCAAAAATTTTTTGTCATAAGGCTTTAAAAACATCTTGAAAAGGTGGTAGAACCACACATACATGTACAAAAATCATGGTCCCAGTTCTCATTAGTTATAAGAATTTCTTTTTTGCAGGGTAGGAACTACTTGAAAGATATATATCCATGAAATATACTCTTGAAGAAAATTTAGAAATGAATATGAAAGGAATGTGTTTGGGTTCTCCAGAGAAACTGAACCAATAGGACACACACACACACAGACACACACAACAGAGAGAGAGAGAAAGAGAGAGAGAGAGACAGAGAGAGAGAGGGAGAGAGAGACAGGAAGGGGTAAGGGGTGGGATAGTTTTGTGATCACAGGGACTTGGAAGTCCAAAAGCTGTTAGGCAAGCTAGAAGGCTGGAGATTCTAGTAACATTTGAAGTTGCAGACCTGAGTTTGAAGGCTGAAAATTTGGGCAGAATTTTCATGTTGCAGTCTAGGACAAGAGTTTTTTATTTGGAAAGCTTGTCTTTACTCATTGCTTTTAACTGATTGGATGAGGCCCTCCCATATTACAGAGGGTAATTTGCTTTACTTAAAGTCAGTTGATTATAAAAGTCAATCACATTTAAAGAAAACTTCTATAGCATCACATAGAATCCTGTTTGACCATAGAACTGATCATTATATTCTTGCCAAGTTGACACATAGGATTAACCATGTAAAAATAAAATGAATATTTGAAGATACTAGAAAGAGAGAAGGCATAAACAAAAGTGGAAATTTATGAGATCTCCTCTGAATGTTGGTTTTAACTCATGATTATTTGAGAAACTAATTTAGATTAGAAAGATTTTAAAATAGTTACTTTCTTTAGGCATGTACATTTGTAATTATAGAATAGTTATTCAAAATATATTTGAAACTTGCTAACAGCAATTGTGACAAAGAATGGTCCAACTGTCAAATAAATTGTTTTTGTTCAGAATGCATCTTTTATCACTTGCTCGCCCTGTTTGGGGGATTATTTATAGTGACTCAAATTGTGAGTCAGGAAGTAAGATGTCCCTTGATGTCACATTAAAAAGACTGGTGAGACTTACAAACTACAGGGACTTGATGAATGGATGATCTCTGGGATTGAAGTAGCATTTTTAAATGAGTATCTTTTCCTTGCAGATGTCTTTGGGAGACAGCTCTCCTACCTCATGGATTTTGCTTTGTTTTGATGTGGGCCTAATTCTAAGGTATTAGCCCTTTTTGATCATTTGTCAGCATGTTTCAAGCCCCTACTACATTCACCAACCTTATGGATTTATTAGGGACATCAAGTGAGTAATGCACGTGAAAACAATTTTGGAAGGAATAAAAAGGTAGTTTGATGATATAGGTAAGACATGTCTTTACCAAAGAGATCATAAAATATCAGAGAATTTATCAGGAGCCACTGGTAGACTTTAAAATTTCATAAAATATCTAGATGAATTTTGGCATTTTAGATGGTAAAGATGATTGTTTTAAATTTTAGAGCTTTCATTGTGGGAAGCATTAATGAGTTTATTGAATTCAAAGGTTTAAAAGCAGCGGGAGGCAGTAATATGGCTTATGTGACTGTCAGTTTAACAAAGGTGAGTGGCCATTAGACAGAATTCCAAGACCAACACTATGGTTTATTATATAAAATGCTAATCGTGAAACATTTTGAGAAATTGTTCTCCTACCATCTGAACTGTCTTTTTTCCCCCCTGCCTTCTTTTAAGTGTTGCTATTCCCCATCCCAGGGCATTATCTGTTCTTCCTCCATACCCTCTCCCCATAGTATTTCAATCAGGAATTGGCACTTAATAAGCATTCAATAAGTGCCCAGCAAGCATTAGATGAGCAGATTATAGTTTTTGTGAGCATATCTGTTTGCCATATTGGATTATATATAAATTAAAGAAGAAGATGATGCCTATTAATTTCTGAATCCCCTATGTCTGGAACATGGCAGATACTGAATAAATTGTTACCAAATTGAGTAAAATAGGTCTTAGAATACAAGAGATACATTCAATTACTGAGAATGGTTGGCTTAAGATGTAGCAAGATGCTTCTGAGGAAAGCAAGCATTGGACATACACATGTAAATGACACCATCACTTATTTATGGAAAAATACTGATGACTGCTAATTATATGCCAAGATTTCCCCAGGCATTAGAAATGTAGTGATGAATAAAAAAAGACACAGTCACTGCTACTTGGGAGCTTATGATCCAGATACTGCATACTGAAAGAAAATTAAAATTGAGATAGCATATGACGAGTGATCCCACTGCCCTGACTGCAGAATTAGAGAAATGGTCCAGAGAAAAACACTTGAGATTTGAAGGATGTGAAGGCACTAGTCCGGTGGAAAGGAGAAGATGGGTGATTTTCACAAAGGCAATAGGCAAAGCTCTGTTGGTCAGAAGAAGTGTGGCCACGTCTCAGAAAAAAAAAAAGTCTCCCTTCTATTCCATCTGCTCAGGTGTCCATTTTGATTGCTTCTCTGCCATTTTCAGGTCTTTTTTCAAATTTCGCCTTCTCAGTGAAGCCTTACCTGAATAGTACTTAAAATCTCAGACTTCCTTCTAATACGCTCTATTCCCTTCCTCCACTTTTTTTCGATAACATTCATCACAGTGAAAAATATATTTTTTTGTATTTATGTTTTTGTTGATCTCTCCTCAACTTGACTGTAAACTCTATGTGGGCAGGAGCTTTTTATGTTTTGTTCACTTTGTATCATCAGCCTTAGAACAGTGCTTGACTCATAGTATATATTCACTATTTGTTAAATGAATGAATTAATGAATCCAAGTGTGCATAGTGAGAAGGAAATTAGATTTATAAGTTTGTTGCTCAGAGAAGAGTTCTTCCTGGAAAAATACATCAGAAACTTATTAGCATGTAGATAGGCTAACAATGTATCCATGTTGGTCTGGAACAATCTGGGCATGGTTGCCAATAGTACTCCTCCTTTACTCTTAAAAATGCTCTCTGGTGTGGAAGATTCCTTCAAAAATATATGATAGTTGAAACCATAGGAGTGGATGAAATTGCCTAGAGAAAATTTAGAGAATGAAAATAGGAAAGGACCTAGGAAAAGCCCTTAGGGTCTCTAGCTTAAAAACTCATAAAGTAGAAGGACTGAGAGAAGCTGTCAGAGGAAGAGAAGGAAAACCAGAAGAATGTTAAAACAAAAACAAAAAAAATGCTGAGAAAAGAGCAGTTCAAAAGAGAGGATGGGCTTGGTACAGTGGCTCACACTGGGTGAAGTGGCTCAATCTGAGCACTTTGAGAGGTCGAAGTGAGAGGATAATTTGAGCCCAGGAGTTCAAGACCAGCCCGAGCAACATAGTGAGACCTCACCTCCACAAAAAAATTAAAAAAAAAAAATAGCTGGGCATGGTGGCATATGCCTGTGATCCCAGCTACTTGGAAGGCTGAGGATTGCCTGAGCCCAGGAGGCTGAGGCTGCAGTGATTCATGATGGTACCATGGCACTCCATACTGGGGAACAGAGCAAGACCCCCATCTCAACAAAACAAAAATCAACAAACAAACAAAAAACAGAAAGAAGGTGGTCAATAGAATCAGTCTATTGAGAGATCAAGTAAGATAAGGACTGAAATAGCTGTTAGATATCTTGGAAGTCAGTGATAGCTCTTTTAGTGGAATAATTAGGGTAGAGGTCAAATTGATGAAATAAAAGGAGAAATGAGGAAATGGTTGGTTGATTAAATTAGTAAATGAAAATTATAGTACTTCTCTGTGAGGGAAACTGGACGTTGATCACCACCTGCAGGCCTGACTTAGTGTAAGTCCTGCAGACCCTGACTTAGTGACAGATGAATGAAATACACTGACAGATTAATAAAATACACTCTCACACAGAAGAGTACAGTATAAAAGTTGGGCTAGGGGGTCATCAGCTGCTTTTAGAGGGTAATAGCAGCTAACTGACAACTACTTGCTGTTCCTCATCACATGTATTCAGTGCAGATTTAATAACAGAGGTTCTAAGTCAACACACTTGTGGATAATTAACATGGTTAAAAGAATGGTTTTATGAATGATAAAAGGTTTTGGTTGGGGGGGCAGAGTAAACACCATTAGTGGGTAATTCCCCTTTGACCTCCCCCTGAGAGGACCATCAGCACAAAGTTTACATGAGTAAACAGAGTAGAGACAAAGTAATGTTGGGTAAACAGACTTAACTGGGGAAGCTTTTATTATTCCCAGTCTTCACTCTATGACCTAATGCTCTAACATAAGAACTGGCTGCCTTCAGCCAGTATCATTACAACTTTTTGGCCTTCCATAAGATTTGCGACTATTATCTTATAACTTCCCTAATATTTCCCTTAATATTTTGGCAGCCACCCTGAGTGAATCTCAACAGAAACATTAAGAGTAGGGAAGATGCATCTTCTCTCCCAACATCATACCAACAGGAGCCTAGTCTGCAAGACAGTGACTGGGGTCCCGTTTGAATTGGGCATTGGGGTGGGGGAGAGACTTGTCCCAGGGGGAAGACAACAGAGTGCAAAGTGTCCAGGGGTGAGACTGAAGTTGAAAATCAGGTAATGGAAGGAGACTTCCACTCAGGCTGGATCCAGGTACAAGGAAACAAAACACTTGAAGTGTCTCTAGTCACTATGCTCAAAGACCACCAGCTAAGACATTTTGGCGAGTTTTCCTTTTTCCTCCTTTTCAACCTGAAGGCAAAAAAAAAAAAAAAAGGAATGAAAGAAAGAGTGGAACTATCCATGTTCAGGTCCTCACCTAAATTTATGAATCAAGTAAGTTGTCCCCTCTCACTGTGATGTCCCTGCCTTTGGGCATAGTAAAATATTTCACCACTTTATTGTGTTTATTATACTGACATCGTTATTCTTTTAAAGTTGCTCTCCTCCACCACAGGGTGAACTTGTTGAGTGCAGACTGCCTTATTCATATTAGTATTTCCAGGGCTTAGCACAGAGATAAATGAATGAATTTTGGGGATTATATACTGGAGAGGGAAAAGGAAGTTAAAGGAAGAAACAGCTCAATCTTGGGCTTAAAACCTCTATGTGGAAATTCTCCAGAACACAGTAGACCTTTGATTTCCCTGACAGCTTGCAGTTGAAGACTTAGTAAATTGAAGCATGGGGCTGTTTACATAGAAAGAGAGCCTGCAGAAGACATAAGAAATGAAATCCCATTTTAAAGATAGACTGTCATTGCTCTTTGAAAGGAATTATTATTAATACTGTTCCTTATTCATTTACCTCAATACATTTGGATTATCCCTTATTCAAAATGCTTGAAACCATAACTGTTTCAGACTTCAGATTTTTTTTTTCAGATTTTGGAATATTTCCATGTACATAATAATATATCTTGGAGATATAAGACCCCGACATAAACACAAAATTCATTTATATTTTATATATACCTTATATAAATATCCTTCAGGTAATTTTTATGAAATGTTTTAAATAATTTTGGGCACAAAGCAAAGCTTGTGTTAATTATACTTATGTGGAAGTTTCTACTTATGATGGCATATGATATGGTTTGGCTGTGTCCCCAGCAAATCTCAACTTGAATTGCATCTCCCGGAATTCCCACATGTTGTGGGAGCGAACCAGGGGGAGGTACTTGAATCATGGAGGCCATTCTTTCCTGTGCCATTCTCATGATAGTGAATAAATCTCATGAGATCTTACGGATTTGTCAGGGACTTCTGCTTTTGCATCTTCCTCATTTTCTCTTGCTGCCACCATGTAAGAAGTGCCTTTAACCAACCCCCAACCATGATTCTGAGGCCTCCCCAGCCATGCGTAACTGTAAGTCTAATTAAACCTCTTTTTCTTCCCAGTCTCGGGTAGGTCTTTATCAGTAGCATGAAAATGGACTAATACATTATGTTAGTGCTCCAAAAGCTTCCTATTTTGGAAATAGGCCATTGTTTGTAATGAGAATTTATTATCTCAAGAGTTCTAGTACGAGTTGGTGGTGGGGGCACGTGACAATCAATGACGTACATAGTGTTACTCCAGGGATGCAAAGAGGTAAAAGCTATTTAGATGTTCTGATTACAAAAACACAGTGTAATCAGAGCAAGATTATGGGAGTGGACACTATCCTTTCCAAGATGAGCTAAAGATGAAGGCTGTGTTGGTGTAAATGTGAACTCCAAGCAATTTCTGTTCTTTGGCATTGCAGGACAGTCTTGAAAATATAACATATACTTATATAAGTATGTGTAGACCTGTAAACTCAGTAGACAATACAATTTTGTTGTCCAAAACAAATACATGAAAATGTTGCTGGTGTTCAGCTTTTCCTCTGTGTTGGGCTACTGTTCAATCAAAATCTTGAATCTCAGGATCAGAGTCAAATCAATGCTTTTCTATGGACAGAGGGACATATATCTACAGATATTTGTCTATTACAATAAATCTCTACACATTTTTCTGCCTGTGATTCTTTAACTTTAACTTATGTAAAACTTATTTCTATAAAATTGAAAGTAACCTGTCCATTGTTTGAATTCTATGGTCTTTCAGTTATATGGCATTTAATTCTATTCTGCCCTACAATATAGTGATTTATATGCATTTCTCTCTCCTTTATTAGATTCTAGTAACCTTGAGGTCAGGGATCCTGTGATCCTGTGTTATTTTTATATCTCATAAAGCAGTTAATCCTCTGCTTTGTATGTAGTAAGGATTCAGTAACGATGTGTCAAGTGAGTATTTAATGAATACTCTTAAACAACGTTTATTTATACATTTTAAAGTGATTACATATTCATTTATGTTCAACTAATTTCTGTAAAAAGCAGCTTTGTACACAAAAAAATGTTGCAAAGATTTTTAGACTTAAGCCTGGTCATAAAACTTGATATTAAATAGAAACTACTACTATCTCTGCTATGGCTACTAGTACGACTGCCCCTAAGTGCCGTTTATTGAACAAACACTGTATTTTGTCATTTATTGCATCACTTAATTTTCTTCCAAACTCTATGTGTTGGCTATTAGTTTTCCAATCTTAGCATGTAGAAAATGGGGGCTCAGGAATATGCATTCATTCTTATAGCTAGATATTTAACCTTGTCTTACTCCCAAGATCTCATTCTTCTATACTACATGGCCCTTTTTGACTTTGTCATAAAACTCAAATTATATTTTCAATGTGTGTCTTCATAATGTGAAAATAACAACAAATGCTCATTCAAAATGGAAATAAGAATAGTATCCTAAAGACAGGATAAAGTTCAGGCCATGAGAATTGCTTTTCTTAAGCACAAAATCTATACTGATTAATATATAAATATGTATTAAAATTTAACTGAAAAATATTTTAGGAAGATGCACAAAACTTTGGCTTGGCATTTAAATGCTTAGATTAAAACCTGATCTTTGTAATATATTATGTTAATTTAAAAGTAAATAAGTATCTCTTCATTGCCTAGAATGGTCTTGGAACCATGGACTCTGAATAACATGAAAGAAGGTCTATCAGTACTTTCTAGGAACTTCTGATCTTGCCAAGGAGATGGGACTCAGACCCAAAAGCATGAGACAAGGTATGATGGTGTGATGGTTAGTTTAATGTGTCCACTTGACTGGGTTAAAGGACGCCTAGATAGCTGGTGAAACATTGTTTCGGGTGTGTCTGTGAGGGTGTTTCTGAAAGAGATTAGCATTTGAATCAGTCTGAGTAAAGCAGATCCACCCTCACCAGTGTGGATGGGCATCAGCCAGTCCACTGAGTGCCCAATAAAACAAAAAGGCTGAGGAAGGGAACACTGGTGCTCTCTATTTAAGCCAAGTCGTTCATCTGCCCTTGCTTTAGGACATTGGCATTCTGGTTCTCAGGCCTTGGAGCTTGCACCAGGACTCCGCCATTGGCTCCCTGGTTATCTGTTCTTCAGGCTTGGACTGAATTTCACCACCAGCTCTCCTGGGCCTCCAGCTTGCAGATAATAGAATGCAGGACTTCTCAACCTCCATAAGCATGTGAGATAATTCCCATAATAAACCTCTTTACATTTATATATATATACATACACACACACATAATGAATATGTTATATATACACTTCTGTTTCAAAAATTATGCATATATAATTATGTGTGTGTATATATACATGTAATATTTCTTTTTCTCTAGAGAACCCTAATACAGGGGTAGTACTTAAGGGCCCTAATGAACCAGTGTTCCCAGGGCAGTTACATTCTGGTCCCTGCTGGCAGTCAGCAATGTCGTCTGGAGTGTTTGCATAAGGAATCTGAAGAACAGATAGGATTATATTCCACGGGGTACCATGACTACTATTCCAATTCCTTTGTTAAACATTCATTGTGTTTATTATATATGTTTATATATTTTAGTACCTCATCATCTGAAGAGCCAGAGATAAAAGAATAAATATTCTAGGTAGTTCATTCTTATGCTTCAGATTTCAGACCAAATATCAGGTCTCCAGGTAAGCCTTTTCAGTCCCATCTCTCTTTACCCTAGAAGTAGGCCAGGTGTCTTGTAATAAGCTCTTATCAAATCCAGTGTCTTTCTTCCTACCACTTAATCATGATATACATTGATATATCCAGATGTAAGCTCCCTTGCTAGAATGCAAGTTCCACAAAGTCAGAGATCTTTATTTTGTTCACTGATGAATACTAGATCAGTGCATATTATACAACAGGCACTCCAAAATGTTTGCAGAATAGACAGTAAAAGCACAGCTTACTCTCCAAATATCTCTAGGCTTTGTATTGTTTTTGGTTCAAATTGTCATGTTTTTATTAACTACTCACTCTGGGGTTTTCAGACCAAGAAAATGAGACACAGGCTCCTTTGGTACATGGGCCTTAAGCTAAGAAGTCACTCTTGGTTGTGGAAAAAGCCCTAGTAGTGAAGATGCTTTGTCCTGAGGCTTCACTCTGGATCAAGGCACCTTTCCTTCATCCCTTTCTTGCCCTCGCTGTGAGCCGAGGGCCGCTTAAGCAACACATAAGAGGAAAGTGGATGAAACTAAGTCACCAATAACTAAGGCGAGGTCAAGGAGAAGTGGCAGGTCCTAGTGAGAGAAGAGGACACATTGTTCAGGACAGGAGTAACTCCTAAGTTGAGGACGAAGACTTTCAAAAGCAGGTGGTATAAGGGTAATAGCATGGATAATCCATTGTCTTCACACTGTTCAAGGTAGACACTGTATGGTTGCTAATAGGAAACTTAAACCTAAATTAAAGAACTGTTCTTCACATACTTCTGAATCCTATATGTATAATAATCATTCGGCTCACAGAAAACCTTATCTTCAGTAATGAATATGCCAACCAGCTTCTACAGTTAAAGGCAAGTTACAGGTGAAATCATACACGATCTTAGCTTTAAGCATAAATCTCAATCTCTTTGCACACTTCTGTCTTAGTTTGTCCTATGTTAGAACACTGCATTAAGCAGCAAACAGTTTCGTGCTGAATAATCATAGCAAAGGTGCCAGATACTTTGTGTCAGGGAAATGTGCATAGTCAGGATTTTTTATTCAAACTTGAGAAACAAAGACATTCCAAAGGTAAAAGTGTTAAAGAGGTTTAGGAACCGGCCAGTATTGAACCATCCCCTGTCCCTGCACATTACATGTGTGAATTGTTGACCAATCTGACTATTTTGGCTATTTTAGAAATAAAGAAGCAAGCATTAGAGGGTTGTGCATGCTGGTTCCCCAATAGTCCTAGAGACAGCTCCTGAGGCCCGACCTTGTCTTCAAAGGGCCAGAATCCTAAGACTGGTCTGCCAGCTCCTTGTGCTATACACATTGTTTCCACATCAATGGGCCAGCCAGAGCTTTGAGCTTTTCTGGAGAGAAAAGTCTCTCCCTAGGATGCAGGGCTCTGAGAGAAAGGGAAGAACATGTACAATTTTCTCTTTGACCACTGTATCCCTGGACATACACTTCTGTTTTAAAAGCCTGGGTACTCAAAGTGCTTAATTTAACCAGCTTTATCTAAATTAGGTAATAAATGAGAACCTATTGACTGTTGAGAAGGCTAAGATTTTATCTGCACACTGGGCTTAGCCTAAGCCTATTCTGAGTGGCGAGAATAATTTATTCTACCTCTGCTGCTAGAGATGGCACTGATGAGAAACATATTCTGTGGAGGTTATCTGCAGGGATTTTTTTCCCAGCGTAATCCACTCCTGTCCAAAACTAAGAAACAGAGAAGTGATTGATGTACTAAGAAAAAAAATAACAAATCAATCTAGAAACCTGCTCAGTAAAACTGTTTTTCAGTAACAGTGGTGGAATAAAGACACTAGATAAACACAATCTAAAGGTTTATTATGAAAAGATCTTGTTGAAGGGATTTTAAAAGTGAGCTATTTGTATATAGGTTAATACGCAAATATTTATTCTATAAAAACAAGAATAATAACATATAATTTGGGGGGAGAATGGCTAGAACTAAAATATTAGATACTAATATGTAAATGTTGAGAAGAATGTGATCAGAGTTAAAGCATTTTAAGGACATATTGCTGTTGAGAAGAATAAAAATACCAATTTTGATTACCTTTAGATACAGTTAAGAATAACTTTTAGAGGCACGATAGTAGTGCATAATATTTTTAAATGTTTAAATCCTTAATTTGTAGAGATGTGTACTGAAGTAGTTTCAAGTGAAGTTGTATAATATCAGAGGTGCACTTCAAAATATCTGGGGGAGGGAAGATTGGGTGTAGGTATAGGTATAGAGGAAGCAAGATTTGCCACAAATTAGTAAATATCACCACTGTATGAAGAGTTAACAGGGAGGGAGTTCATTATATCTTTTTAACTTTTGCATATATTTGAAAATTTCCATAATAAAATTGTTTCAAATATACATCATTTCTAATAATATATTTATATATGCACACATGCATGCACACAATATATGTATAAGATAAAACATGTATTTCACAGAGACAATGCTATGTATTCACCAAGCCCTGTTTCATTTATATAAACTATCTTAAAAATGACAGTATTTAAATGAATTCATCAGAACGTTTATGTATTCAATAATCATTTATTTTTAAAACATTTATAATTTTTGCTATGTGCTATGAAAAATGCTGGGCATTGGATTGAAAAGATGAGACATAGCAAACCTTTCCTGGAGGAACTCATAGTTTAATTAGGAAGGCAGCAGTTCATTATGGTCCAGTGCAGTACTCACATAGACATGAACACAGGGATTCTTGCAAGACAGGGGAGGGACACTTAACCCTGCATGGAGCAAGGAAAGCTTCCAGAAGGAGGCCTGGGTCTTGCCTGGAAGAATAAGTAGAAATTAGCCAAGTGAAGAGGAAATGTGAGTAGGGAATTCCAGGCCGGAGGAAGAAAATGGTTAAAGATGCCAGACCAGGAACATCAGGTGATGTGGAAACAGTGTTAGAGGGATATGACATACAAGCAGGGAGTGGTGACATACAAAGTTAGCAGACAGGGGTCGGTTCAAATCTGTAGGACCTGTTTATGAGTTTGGATGTCTCACAGACCAGGATGGATATGACACTATAAATTTAGCAGGTGATTTGGGCTTCCAAAAAGGGAGACCGTGGCTGCATCTCAATCTCGGTCAGTTGCAGGAGAGGTGGGACCTCAAGAAGAAAATGACTGGAGTTCCAGATGAGTTTGGAGAAATTCCAAGACCTTCATCTCACTTCCAAGGATATATACAGCTCAGAAAGACCTCTAGCTTTCTGAAAAGTGTCAAGCTGATGCTAGAGAGATAATATATCAAGAGCAGAGAAAGGTGTCTGGGCAGATAAACTTAAGCCACTTTCTAGGTAATTCTTAACTCCAAAGCAGAGCAAGAAGAGAATGTCATAAGCCTGAGAGGACTTGGATTTGTAGCCAGTAGGGTTCCTGAGATCAGAATAGGAAGGACTCTGAGGGGCCAGCGACCAGGGTAAGATGCGGACATCTAGATGATAGATCAGGAACCAAGTTCCACAATCAAAGAACAGACAAAGTTGCAGTCATATCTCAGTGACTGCCAGAGGAGAACAGTGTTGCCAAATTGACTGCTTCACCCCCTTAAGTTTAAATGCAACCTCCGGGGAAAGGCAAAAAGTGGGAAAAAAAAGAAAAAAAAAGAACTCTTGCCCCGAGGCACAGAATGAGTTTTTCAAGAAAGTAAAACAATATTTTCTTCCTTTGGGGTAGAAAAACTGGCAATGTGTTGTGGCTTTTATCCCCCTGCCTGTTTCTCTTTGACACTTTATGTTTTGAGCCCTTCAGGTTGGGACTAGAAAAAACCTAACCGCTCCTCTTACGCCACACCACCCCTCACCCTGGCTGTTATGAAAAGCTTCCCATTCAACGCTTTAGTCTCCAATTTCAAGTTCATATTTTAAAATTGTGAAGCCAAAAATCTGAGTGTTTATTTTCTAAATCAAGCTCAGTCTTTTTCTGAAACAATATATTTCAGCCTAGAAGTCTGCTTGTCTACTATTGCTATAAAAACTGGTATAAAAAGGAGTTACTGACTATGAAAACCATCAATTTCAATTTCCAAACTTTATTATGCTCCATAAACATTGTTAGCTTATTTAAAACCCTTTTAACTCTTTTTATCCTTACATTTACCTGGCAGTAACTTAATATTTGTAACTATCCTCCCCCACCCCCATTCATAGAAGAGAATGCTGTGTGTTTCACCATCCTCCCTCCCCTCCACCTCTGTGCCCAACCATTATTCAAGGTGATTCAACAGCCCCAACAACTTCACTCTCATGGATCTTTTTACTTGCAAGGCTGTTCTCAAGACCTTACTGTCACTCAGAAGGGCTATGCATCAGAAACTTTAAACTCAGAAATCCTGCCTGCAGGCCTGCTAACCTTATTTCTTTGTTTTCATCAAACTAAACTTTTGACATCACATCTCTAGTCCAGAATGACCTTTTATTTTCTTCCTTTAAGAGAGTTTCTCTTGGCTTAATTTCCTTCTATCCCTGATTTGGATCTGTGTTACACTATTCTTGCACTGTCATAAAGAAATACCTGAGGCTGGGTAATGTGTAAAGAAAAAAGGGTTAATTGGCTCACAGTTCTGCAGATTGTACAAGCATGGTGCCAGCATCTTCTCAGCTTCTGGGGTGGCCTCAGAGAGATTTTACTCATGGCAGAAGGTGAAGCAGTAGCAGACATAGCACATGGCAAAAGCAGGAGCAAGAGAGAGTCAGGGAGGTGCCACACACTTTAAAATAACCAGATCTCCCGAAAACTCACTCACCATCTTGAGGACAATACCAGGGCATGAGGGATCCATCCACCCCATTGACCCAAATACCTCCCTGTAGGCCCCACCTCGAACGCTGGGGATGACAACTCAACATGAGATTTGGAAGGGACACAGATCCAAACTATATCACGGGTTTAGTGGCATTTTCATCTGTACCCTGATTTCATGTGATCATGCCACCTGACGCCTCCATAGATAAATATTTACTGGCTTCAGCTGCGTCTGGATGTTCTTCCCTCCCTGCTCCTCTCTGGACTCTAAGCTACGTGAGAATACACCGGTGTCTTATTCCTCCAAATCTTCAGTAACTAATACTGTTTGTAGTACATAATAGGGGATCGATACATGCTTGCTGAATAAATTAATGAAAAAGGGTAATCATTATTCTTAAAATAAGTTGCAATATGTTATCTATTTACTCATTTGTCAATCATCCATATTGGCTAAATACAATAATCCAAAATGTTGAAAAGAAAATGAAATTATTTTAGATTTAAAAAATATGTTTTTTTAATTAGGAAAAATTGAGTTAGCATACCTTTAAAATTAATGCTAGCTCTGAAAATATTCCATGTTTAGGATATTCTCACCCATGTTTTTATTTACAAATTGTTATAGTGTTATAAACCTATTTAAATCAAATTTTATAGCAGTGTATTATATAAAATAAAATGCATCCATTATAAGTGTACAGTTCTATGAATTTTGACATTTTGTATAATTTCACATAAATTGTAGGGCATGTACTGTATTGTGTTGCATCTGGCTTCTTTTGCTCAGCATGCTTTCGATATTTATCTGTGTTGTTGCAGGTATATGCCACAATCTGGGTATCCATACACAGGTTGATGGGCTTCCAGGTTTTCCCTTTTTGGCTCTGATGAATAGAGCTACTGTTACCCATTCATGTGTAAGTCTTTGTGTGGACACAGGTTTTCATTTCTCTTGGGTAACCACCTAGGAGTGGAACTAATGAGTCTTATGGTAAGTGTATATGTAATGTTACAAGACATTATCAAACTGTTTTCCAAAATGCTTGTAAACATTTTACATTCCCACCAGCAATGTAATAGAGTTCTAGTTGCTCCATATTTCATCAACATGACATCATCATTCTTTTTAATGCCATTCTACTGGGTAGGTAATTAATACTTCACTATGGCTTTAATTTATACTTCTCTGATGGTTCATGATGTTGAGAAGTCTTCATGTGCTTATAGGCCATTTGTATTGTATTCCTCTTGTGAAGTGTTTGTTCAAATATTTTGGCAAGTTTTAATTTGGGTTGTTCTTATTGAGCTGCAAGAATTACAAATATATATGTCAGATATATGTTTTGTGAATATTTTCTCCTAGTCTGTGGCTTGCCTTTTCACTTTCTTAGCAGCATTTTTCAGATAGCAGAAATTTTTAATTCTGATGAGGTTCAGTTTATCAATTATTTTCTTCTATGACCCATGCTATTTGTGTCTTATCTAGACAATCTTTGCCTACTCTAAGGTTGCAAAGAATGTCAATGTAATCAGTTGATTTTTAATAGAAGCTGAAAAGTTACCAGTTAGTCACTATTGTAATGATCTTAGCTATCATATTCTAAAGAGCGGTTCTTCTCCAACACTGAAATCCCTGTGCAGAGTACCATGACTCTCGCCAATTCTGCATGAAGCCCTTGAATAAAGATGCAGAGCTTTGAATAATTGCTTTAATATTGATAAGTGTTACCAAAGGTGGTGATTAAATTTACTCTCAAACATACAGCCTAAGTGAGCAGGATATGAGAAGAGCATTCAATTTCTCAATTTGGATTGTATTTAGGCTCTCCTTTTTGTGATACTTTAAAAAAATTATCTTTTTTCTCTTTCTGCTATTTTTTCTTTTTCTTTTTCTTTTCTTTTCTTTTTTTTTTTTTTTTTTTTGAGATGGAGTCTTGCTCTGTCACACAGTCTGGAGTGTAGTGGCACATCTCAGCTCACTGCAAACTCAGCATCCCGGGTTCAAGCAATTCTCTGCCTCAGCCTCCCAAGTAGCTGGGATTACAGATGCCCACCACCATGCCTGGCTAATTTTTGTATTTTTAGTAAAGATGGGGTTTCACCAACTTGGTCAGGCTGGTCTTGAACTCCTGACCTCATGTTCCACCATCTTTGGTCTTCCAAAGTGCTGGGATTACAGGCATGAGCCACCATGCCTGGCCTTCTCCTATTTTTTAAAATATTCTCTTCTGAGTATCTCAGTATATATCTTTTCTGTCTTTTATATATTTCTCCCTTATGTATGCTCTTCCTTCTTTTTGTTTCCTGCCTCTTTTCATTCTCCTTTGCTTATTCCTTTTCCATCTTTAAACTTCTCTCTTCACTTCTTTTCTTTACATTATTCTCTTTTAATTTTTCCCATTGTTTCTTCTTAAATTGACTTAGTGTGGAAGCTATAAATAACATAGATTTATAGATTCAGAGTTTATTGGATAAAGTTTTATAATGTCTATTCATAATTTTGAATGTGAGTTGAAAGTTAAGTTAGTTGAATGCTTTATGCTCCTTATAAACTAACCATATAGGTTTTATTTTAAATGTTGTCTTCAACTAATTTTCCATCTCCTGTCATCTAGTAAAATAAGTAACATCATTTGGTGATTTGGGAAAAACCTTGCAACAAAAATGAGCACAGGTACATAGTTCTTTTGTAGTGAAAAAGGTCTTCAAAGGCATATTTTTCAAGAAAATATTCATTTTTCATAAACATAAAATATTAACTATTATACTGAAATTTTTTCAATAAGAAAGTTTTGCTGATGTTTTCCTTTCAGAAAATAAAGCTCTTTTATATTCTCTTTTAAAGCATCCAGCAGGACTCAAAAACTGCTTCATAAAATGCAAACCTACAGAGACATTGTCCTATACTCTTCAAGCCTGCAATACGCTTTAGCGTTTTCTATTTTTTAATGTAGTAAGTTATTTTTATTTCCCATTCCTCTGTATCTTACCTTCTATCTTTGTTTTTATTTTCTGTTCATGCCATTTCTCTCTATATATGTATTTTTACCTCACTTTTTCAGGTCTTTATAGATTCAATAGCACAAAGATTAGTTTTTCTATGTCTTCTTCCTTATTTAGTTTTTCTATTTCTATCTCTCTGTATACCACATTCTGTCATTCCTGTTTTTATATTTCTGTTTTACTTCACTTCTGTGTCCTCCTTAGGTCCAATTCAACATCTTTTAGCAGCTTTTAGAAAAGGAAAATAGTTATTTTCCATCATTTTATTTCTGTAATCATTGAAATCTATAAGCCAAGACATTTTGGAAACAATTTTAGCTTAATGCCTTAAAATGAAAATGCCTTTTTAAAAACCAATTTCAACTGTCCTTAGAGATGCTAAAATTTATTTTTAAATGTAATGGATTAAATGATCTATTTAAAATAAGGACAGAGTGGAAAGAATCAGGGAATGGCTGGAGTCAAGGTATGCTACAAATAACTGGGGCAGTGGGAATGTTTCAGAATGGGTTTTCAACGTTTTTTATTTGCTTAAGCTCTAAAGAGAAAGTAGAATAAATGAATATTAGAGTGAATGGATAGAAATTTGGGGAAATCTGAGAGTTGTAGCTCTAATCTGCCTATTGTGATTTCTTTAGGGTCTCCAATTTAATGTTTATATATCATGTGAATTTTTCATTCTATCTTATAATGTATCCATGCTCACTTTTTAATTTAAAATATTCCCAAATCTCCTAGTAAAATCATTGGTTCTACAAGAGACTTTTTCCTCCTGTGCCTTCTTATTCATTCAGTACTCTGTTAAGTATCTCAAGAAGTGGTGCCCCAGTTTGATAAGCTCAGCACTGTAGCAAAAAAGTTGGGGTGTCTGGTGTAGCTTGTTTACTGTCTTGCTTCCTATCACTATTCCCAAAAGTGACTAGATATGACAGTGCTAAAAGTTTGAATGGGGTAGATGGTGGTGGTAGCTGACTTTCTGATAAATGGCTGTCTTCAAATGCAATGGACTGTTTGAGTAGAGAGTGAGCATTCTGAGTGGGGGTGTTTAAACAGAAAGCAAAATATTATTGAGAACCTCATTGTGGGATAAGACTGGATAAATGGTCTATCAAAAAGAATCTGGTTCTTATCCTAGTAGAGTAAAAAGGAGACCTTCATTTTGCTATCAGGCATTCTATTGTTAAATTGATCATTTATATTAAGATGCAAAGACATAAAAAATTCTAAGGTGGGGGGCAGTGACTCATGCCTGTAACTTCAGCACTTTGGGAGACTGAGGCAGATGGATTGCTTGTTCAAGGCCATCCTGGGCAACCTGGTGAAACCTCGTCTCTAAATAATGCAAAAATTAGCTGGGCATGGGGGTGTGCACCTGTAGACTCAGCTACTTTGGAGTCTGAGGTGGGAGGATCTCTTGAGCCTAGGAGGTGGAGGTTGCATTGAGTCAAGATGGCACCACTGCACTCCAGCCTGGGCAACAGAGTGAGACCCTGTAAAAAAAAAATCCAGTGGCATTATTGGGGTTCAATAAAACTAACAGAATAATAAACCAAGTAGTAGTAAACATTGGAGATAGTACTGTTGACTGTAAAATTTACTGGTGAAATAAATGAAACTGTAAAACAGAAAAACTGTTGACTGTAAAATTTACTGGTGAAATAAATGAAACTGTAAAACCTTGGTTTTATTGGAAATAAAACAAAGTTCTGACTAAAATATATGCACACAAAAACTGGATTGGAAATATATTGTCCTCTGGCTAGCGGTGTTGGGCAGAAAAAAGTGAAGAGATGATGGGAGGAGGAAGGGCAGAAAAGAGAGCTGAGGATGGGGCTGAGAAGAGTTTTTACAATTTTTATCTTTTTTTCTGTTTTTGACCTGTTGAGCTGGATTCTTACTACCTCCTATTGCTGCTGGAGACTAATCAAATAGCCCAAGGAGCCCCAGGACTATTTTCAGGCATTCTTTCTTTCTACTACCATTTTGGCTACTGTTTATCTAGGGTTTCTATGGGAATCCACCTGGGTTCTTTCTTTGTTTATAACTCAAAAAGACAGGCCAGACACGGTGGTTCACGCCTGTAATCCCAGAACTTTGGGAGGCTGAGGCGGACAGAACATGAGGTCAGGAAATCGAGATCATCCTAGCTAACACGGTGATATTCCGTCTCTATTAAAATACAAAAAATTAGTTGGGCGTGGTGGCGCGCCCCTGTAGTTCCAGCTACTCAGGAGGCTGAAGCAGGAGAATCACTTGAACCTGGGAGGTGGAGGTTGCAGTGGGCCAAGATTGCGCAACTGCAGTCCAGCCTGGCGACAGAGTAAGGCTCCGTAAAAAAAAAAGAAAAAAGAAAAAAAAAACCCAAAAACAAAATGAAACTCAAAAAGATTAGCTCTGAGGTTGGGAAAGACACAAGTAATTTCCTTCTTTTTAAAATGCTGATGCCTCTAATACCTTGCTATCCAAGTTTACTCTGTAGACCAGCCGCATAGACAGAGCTTGTTGGAAATTCAGAATCTCAGTACCTAACTGCTTGTATTCGTTTTCACGCTGCTGACAAAGACATACCCAAAACCGGAAACAAAATAAGATTTAATTGGACTTACAGTTCTATATGGCTGAGAGGCCTCAGAATCAAGGCAGGAGGCAAAAGACTCTCCTCACGTGGCAGCAAGGGGCAAGCGAAATGAGAGAGAAGCAAAAACCGAAATCCCTGATAAACGCATCAGACCTCTTGAGACTTATTTACTATCCCGAGACTAGCACGGGAAAGACCAGCCCCTCATGATTCAATTACCTCCCCGGGTCCCTCCCACAACACGTGGGAACTCTGGGAGAATTCAGGTTGAGATTTCGTGGGGACACAGCCAAACCATATCACTGCTGAATCATAACCTTTATTTTAACGAGATCCCCATGGGATTCTAATGCACGTTAATGTTTGAGAAGCACTGATCTAACACATTTGGTTTGCCCTCGCATAGGGTGTACTCTACTCCCAGGGTGCCAGTGATTTCCTGGAATGAGTAATTGAGGCTGTGCTCTCTCTTAATTAATCCATTAATCCATTTCACAGCTAATCCTTATAACAAACCTTCAAGATACCTTAATCCTTATATTGCAGACGAGACAGGACAGGTTAAGTAACTTATTTAAGGTCATGCATCTAATAAATGGTGAAGATGTTGTATCTGGGTCTCAGTCTGACGATTCTCAAGTATTTTGTTGTTGTTGTTCCTATACTATATTGCTTTTTGTTGAACTTAATCATGGGTAACTGTTTATGTATTGGGAGATGAAAGCCCACTTAAACATAAGGGCTGTAAAAGAGAGCTCTTTTGAGTGTGTTAAAAGAAAAATGTCTTTCATTCAAAAATTATTTTAAATGCTGTTTTACTCTTTCCATGGGACGAAGCAAAAAAGACAGAGTGAAGCACCTTTGGAGAAACTTGGCAAAATGGGAGAACTCCATCCTGTCATGCACACACTTCATCCTGCCCATCAGCTGACTTGCATCTTGCTGCTGCTGGGGCAGGCCCGTATGTTCAAGCCTGTTTTGAACCAGGTGCTAAGAGCAGTACTGATTGTATTATGTTGAGGCTGTCCATATGCCTCCATGCAAACTGTAGTTCAAAAGCTGTAAAACTATTTGCATTTTCATTTTATCAGATGGCTTTGAACAAAACCAGTGCCAATAAGGCTATTTTGATGCTTTATATTTGCCAAAAGACTGTAGAGCTTATGGCCATCAACCAATTATTAAGAAATACTTAATTTTCAGAATAGTTATATTTTCCAGGGATAGTTGCAAGTGAAGAAACCCCATAAAACACTGGAGATGACCTTGATTATCTTTGTTCTTGGAAAACCATATTTAGCTGGAGAAAATGGGGAGAGGCTGGAGGATTCTGGGTGGGTTTAGCTTTGGGTTTGTAGCCCACATGGACCTGTTTCAGGCTGGGTGACATCTAGTGTGGACTGTACACACTGCACAAATATTACTTAGGTAATAGATACCTAAAATGAGCAATGGATTAGGAGCATGAAGTGAGCATGAGGCAGTCCCAGTACCTTTAAGGTAGAACTGAGTGCCTGGTGGGGGAAGGGGATGCAGACAGTTTTCAGCTGGATAAGGATAGGGGAAGAATTGATATTCCTTGATTGATCTCAGGGCTGTTCTCACACTTGCAGGGGCCTCTGTTGGCTCATCCTTGTACAAGGTGTATGAGTTCTCTTTCCTCTGCCTTGGCCAGCTTTTTCTAAAGTGATGACCTTGAGAACCTTCAAGCTTAGGACCTTTCAGAGCCGGGTTTGCCACCTGGGAGTGGGGCCTGATAGTGGCGTCCTCCTCAGTGGCACATTCCTCGAGTGCTCCATAGTCACTCTGTCCTTCCCTACTGCTCTCTTCCTGACGTTATCAGAGGACTGGGACTCGCGAGAGAGGACTCACGGACCTCTAGGACCTATTAACTTGACAGCCCTGCCCCTCTGTTCAAGCCAGCCCAACTCGGAGAACTCAGAGTCATCCTCGAGAGTAAAGAAAGCTCTTAAGAGTTGTTTTTTTTTTTTTTTTTTTTTTTTTTTTTTTTACAAACCTATTTTAAATGTCAGTCCAATATCCACGGGAGCGAGCGACAGCAGGTAATTAAAAGCAATTAGCTGTCCCCTGCCGGGAAGTTTGCCTTTCTCTGTCTTCCTCTTCCGTCCTTCCTCGTCGCGTGAAAGCGGTGGAAGTGCTTTGCTCCCTAAGCAGCGGTGTACGCCGACGAGCTGGCACAGGAATGAGGGATGGACTGAGTGGGGAGTAGCTCTCCTCCCATCGCCGCGTTGGCCGCGGGCGCAGAGGTGCATTGTGGAGGCCGAGCGCGCCGCAGCGGCCGGAGCTGCGGCCCCAGCATCTCGCGGCGGGAGCTGTCCGGGGTGCTGACCGTCCCGTCCGCCGCCCGCCGCCCGCCGCCCGCCGCCAGCCCTGCGCGCCCTCCTGCCCAGGACACTGCCAAGTCGGGCCTTTTCCCCATCCTCCGTCTGCCAGTCTTTCTCTTTTAATCTAGGGGCGTAGCGGCTACAGGAAATCATGGTGTTCGCTCCAGGTACACCGCACCTTGCTTTTTCACCAGGTGTCCAGGAGGGGAGCAGGGTAGGGGACCGAGAGGAGAGGGAGAAAAGGCCTTTACCTTACGGCCCATCTGCGCGTTTCGGAGTTCCTGTCTGTGTTCGGGGGCGGGGGAGTGCCTCGGCGCGTCGCCTTCGCCCCTCTCCCCGGTCCCGCCCCAGCTGTCCTCTAACACCCTCCAGCCCTTCCTCGTACTCGTCCCGCTGCTCCTCTTCCCGCCTGGCTCCTCCACACCCCCTCCGAGCTCAGGCGCCTTGAGAACTGGGACTTTGGCCAGCAGCACGGGCACCTACAGGGGCGAGAGAGACGAGCGGTGGGGCAGAGTGTAGTGGGCTTCGGGCTACTTGCGTGGGAATCTCCTTCACTGCTACTTCCCCCTCCGCAGAATTGGCAATGTGACCCGGGTCCTCCTGGCCTTCCGAGGAGAAGGAGGCGAAGTGGGCAAAGCCAAGGGGAGTAGGACGAAGGGCAGAGGAGCGACACTCCTTAAGGAATTAGCTCTGACACTCTGGCCAGAGGCTGCAGCACAGAGGCAGCTACTGCGGCGCGCTGGAGGTTGCAGTGTCTTTTTGGAGCAGGCAGTGAAGGACCTTGGTCCCTTTGCTGCTCTCCGTGGGTACAAGTTGGAGAAGAGTCAGATTTGTCTGCGGTTGACCGGCTTACCGGCGTGTGCATGCGTGGGCATTTGAGTCCGCCCTACTGGAGCAAGGGATGCGTATCAGGGAGGCCAGACTAGGCGAGGAAGCGGGGAAAAGCGTGGTCATTGTGAACCTCCGACGCTGCTCCTAGGAGTAGATCTAAAGTATTTTAGGGTCTGTTTTCGTTAAAGACTGCCGTGGAAAACAGGGAGTGGGGAAGGCTGGAGAGGCCTAGAACTCTCTAGCTTTGTTACGGGGGTCTTTAACTTGAAAGATTGGCATGCATTTGCCGCGGTCATGGACCTTAAATGGCTGGGGAGAAAAGACGTAATGCGTTTTTTTAAAGGGAAGAATGGAGTCTGGACTTCAAAAAATTCAATTAGCAAAACTTGAGAAGAGGAAGTCAGTCCCCTCCCCCTCCCTCTCAGGATGCCAGCTGGGGAGGGAGGGATGAGTTTCTGTGGGCTCTGGCTTTACCGCAGGCAGTGGTTCTTAGGGGACCGCCTTAAAGGAATGCCCAGGAGCTCTTCCCATACCCATCCCAAATAACTCAAGGGAGGAAATTGTTCCATGTAGTGAAGGACATTCGATCAACACTGGAACAAGGAAGTTGGAAAATAGCTCTTTGCTGTATTTATACAGCACTTAACACTTTACAAAGCAGTTTCATGCTGCTATCTCATTTGATCTTCTAATTACCCTAGGAGTTAAGGACTATCATCCTACTCTACCATCCCCAGGGAGGCTGGTTCCAGATAATCTTGTCAGTCTCAAATGGAGTTTTGTGAACTCATATTCTGTTTTTTTCTCCCAGAACCTTTCTTCCTGACAAAATGTCTTGCCCGTTTCAGGGGTACATGCTTTGTGGTCCAAAGTCAGATGTAGCTAGAGACTCAGCATATCCTTTCCTTTCCAAGGAGGGGAGAAACATGGTGTTGTCCAAGAGTTATGGTTAACTAGGCATTTTCTAAGAGCAAGATTGTGAGCGATGGCTAGTGTGATGAACAATGGTGAATTTCTGGAGTGGACTGGCTTGGTTTAAAGAGCTCACAATTTGGATAGGACTTTACTTTTCCATTTTGCTTTCAAGTTTTGTATTAGTGTTTTGCTCTGTATGGAAAGTGAAAGTTATTCATAACTGTCAGAGATGGCATAAATTGACCTGAATAGGATAGATACAAAAACCTCTGGGGAAACATTTTTCTTTTGCATCACTTCTTCAATTTTGGGGTTCTCTTGAAAAATCATAAGCATTTTGGGACAAAAACAGGGTGCTAAAAATGTTATGTCAACTTACCTTCTCATCTATGGATCATTTGTTTTCTAATTCATATAGTTACATGTGTTATTCTTTAAGAAAAGCAGAAAAATGAATTGCTTTTGAACTCCGCCAGATTTTCAGACTGCAACCTCATTTCTTGCCTATTGCTTTTCTAAATCTCTATAATAATCTGGGAATCCAGATGTTTTATAATAGTTAAAGGAAATACACTCCTATCCCTTTCCTCCAAGCTAACCTAACACTCAGAAAGGGAAGAAACAGGGTCATGTGTTAAGATCACTCCAAAATTATTAAAAGAGTGTTAGGTAAGCCAAGATGAATATAACAATAAATTAACAAGGAGCTATTCATAAAATTGGGTGAGTGGGTACTGTGACCTTTAAAATATGTTGTAGCTTTTTTGGATTTTAGTGCAAGAGAGCAAGAACCCTGAGGTATTGTTCTGAACTTCCTTCAGATGACTGGACTGCCTTTGAATGATTCTCCTGGCTCTTTACCTTAAAGGCAAACATGAAAAGTGACATATTTGTAGAACAAGTTCTAGTTCAGAAGTACAATGAAATGAGGGAGAATTAGAATGAGACTTTATTAACCCTAATTAGGATTCAGTCTTATCATATGGCATAATGTATCCTTACATTTTCTTGTTTCAGTTAGTCTATAGATTGTAAAGAAAACAGCTTAAATTGGACAGGGTATTTGGGTTGTTTTCAGTTTGCATAGGGCAGACAGCAGTTCACGCCTATTTTTTCCTCCTTTTTTAAATTATTAAGTCAACTATAATTTAGGAGAGTTTTAATTTTGTGCCTGCCAGTTTTCAAACCCCTTAAAGGTAAGGGGCATGACTACTAATTTTTTAAGGACTTAATTACTTGAAGCCCATCACTTATTTATGCTTCCTTTTAAAGGAGCTATACAAAATTATTAATGGTTAAATGAGATATAAAGTATTCATATATATTAATTTCTCTTTAAGTACCATATGTACCTAAATAGAAGATAAACTAAGCTAGGCTACATGACTTTGGCTAAAGATCAAAATGAGACCCCTTGCTTCCTTTTCCTAAATTGCTTTATTCCTCCTCCTCCCATCCCAATAAACTGAAGATAGAAAATTTCAAGAGCAATATGAGAAAGCTAAGAAGCATACAACCAATAAGGAGAAATATATTTGTCCCCATGATATGAAACTGATCCAGGTTATTTAGGCTGTGGATATGGCAATATCTTCCATTCAGGAGGAAAAACAGTTCTGGGAGGAGTTCTGTACTTCTAATACAGTGCTCTTGGTATTGTGAAGAAAAATCAATGAATTACTACTAATTTATAGACAAAGTCAAAGTGGAACAAGAAGAAAGACCACTGGCCACTGGTAGTAAGGGTGAAAAAATACACAAGGGACTGTCAGGATATTTCTTGGCCTAATTCCAGGAAGAGAAAGAGGATATGTTCACAAGTCCAAATGTTTTTTCAGTGCCATGGTTCCACTCAAAGAATTCTAGACTCTGAACAATCAGGTTCCTTTTCCTAAATTCTTTCTCCCTTGAGAAAGAGCTAATAAAAAAACAGCATGAGGTGGAAAGTGAGGGGAGAAGTTATCTTATCCCTGGGCCATTCCCCACTTGCTTTCATGATTAGTATATAATTCAGGGATTAGTGTACCTTTCTTGTGGATAAGCCTAATATATACTTGATTTGCCTTCAAGTTAGGTGAATTACCAACATAAAAATATTTCTTTTCTTGCATGAAAATTAGTCAAAGTATGATAACAAGGATTTCTTGGAGGAATAAAAATGGTGTAATTGTAAGCAAAAAGACAGCTAGTCTCTTGACATCTAAGTTTCATTGGAAGAATATTTAGTACCAATATTTCTAGAAGGAGCTTCCAAAGATATATAAGAAAATATTCATTGCAAGGTATTTATATCTTGTCTTCATTTGTATAAACTGCTTAATAAATTCCTGAGACATTGATAAATAAATTATATATCTGTCTTAACTGTGAGGTTTACAATCTGCCAACACAATAAATTCTTTTCTGTTAGCCTAGTCTTTCTTTTTTAACTTCAATTTGTGTATAATTTAAAAAATTCATATACAGTAAAATTGGCTTTTTTTTGGCATAGAGTTATATGAGTTTCAACGTATGTATATATTCATGTAGTGACCACAAAACAGTTTCATTGAATCTAGTTTTTCTCTTGTACTACCCCTTTGTAGTCAGATCGCTTCCCCTTCCCCCTCATCCTGCCAACCTCTGGTGACCACTGCTCTCTTTTCTAACCCCATAGATTTGCCTTTCCAGACTGTTGCACAAATGAAATAATGCCAATTTTTGGACCACTGGGGCTGTTTCAACCAAATCCCATAGATGGAGTGGCTTATAAATGACAGAAATTTATTTCTCACAGTTCTGGTGGCTGGAAGTCAAGTCCAAGATGCTGACATATTCAATGTGTGGAGTGGGCCCATTTTCTCATAGACAGCACCTTCTCACTCTACCCTAATGTGGCAGAAGGGCCAGGGGTCTTTCTCAGGCCTCTTTTATAAGGGCACAATCCTTTTCATGAATGTTCCACTTCTGGGATGAAATCACCTCCAAAAGACCCCACTTACTATCACCTTAAGGGGTTAGCATAAAATACGTAGCTTTTGGATCTTGGCTTGTTTCACTCTGCGTAGTGTATTGTGTATATGGAAAGCTCATTGCTTTTGACTGTTAAGTAGTATTCCATTGTATGGATGTACCCAAAGCTGTTCATCCCTTCCTTCATCAAAAGGAATTTAGGTTGCATTCAATTTTTGGTGATTATGAGTGAAACAGTATTAAGTATTGCTGTACATATGTGTAAACATAGATTTTCACTTATATAAATACCTAGGCTTGGGACTGCTGGGTCCTTTAGTAAGTACATGCTTAACTGTTCTCCAGAAGGGATGTACCATTTTGCATTACCACCAGCAATGCATAAGAATTTTACCTGTTCCTCATCTTTGCCATTCTAATAGGCACACAGTGGTCTTTATTGTGGTTTTAATTTGTATTTCCCTAATGACTAGAGGTTATATATCTTTTTATCAGTAGCTTATTTGCCATGTGTATATTTTCTTCAATATAGTATCCGTTCAAATATTTCACCCACTTTTTGAAGGAATGTTTGATTTTGTAATGTTGAGTTTTGAGAAAGTGCTTTATATACTATGAAAATATTCTGTTGTCAGATATGTGATTTACAAATATTTTCTCCATTTGTGGCTGGGCTTTTTATTCTCCTAACACTGTCTTTTTTAGAGCAAAAAGTTTTAATTTTACTGCAATCTAATCAGTTTTAAAAAATAGATTGTACTTGTGATGTGATATCTAAAAACTTTACCTAACCCAAAATCATGATGTTTTCTCATTTTGATTTGATTTGTATAAGTGTGAAGTATATCAAGATTCACTTTTTTGCATATGAATGTCTAATTGTTCTAATACCATTTGCTAGAAAGACGATATTTCTTCATTGAATTACCTTTACATCTTGTTAAAAAAAATAACTGGGTCTGGTGTGGTAGCTCAAGCCTGTAACCTCAGCACTTTGGGAGGCCAAGGCAAGGGAATTGCTTGAGGCCAGGGGTTGAGAACAGCCTAGAAAATTTACAACATAGTGAGATCCTGTCTCTACCAGAAAAGAAAGAAAGAAGAAAGAAAGAAAAGAAAGAAAGAAAGAAGAAAGAAAGAAAGAAAGAAGAAAGAAAGAAAGAAGAAAGAAAGAAAGAAAGAAAGAAAGAAAAGAAAGGAAGAAAGAAAGAAAGAAAGGAAGGAAGGAAGGAAGGAAGGAAGGAAGAAAGGGAGAAAGAAAGAGAGAAGAAAAATTAGCTGTGTGTGGTTGCAAATGCCTGTAGTTCCAGCTATTAGGGAGAATGGGGTGAGAAAATCCTTTTTGAGCTATGACTGAGCCACTGCACTCCACACTGGGAGACAGAACAAGACCCTGTTTCTAAAAACAAACAACAAACCCTAACTGACTATATTTATGTGCATCTATTTTTAAAACTTTTAGTCTGTTTCATTCATCTATATGTGTGTCCTTTCATTAAAACCACACTGTCCTTATCAATGTAGCTTTACACAGGTGGAGCCTCCCTAATCCAAAACTCTGAAATCCAAAATACTCCAAAATCTGAAGCATTTTGAGCACTGACATGATGCCACAAATAGAAAATTCCACACATACTTACAAACTTTGTTTCATGCACAAAATTATCTAAAATATTGCATAAAGTTACCTTCTATGTGTATAAGATGTATATGAAATATATGTGTATCAGCCATGTGCATAAGATATATGTGAAACATGAATGAATTTTGTATTTAGACTTGACCCATTCACAAGATATCTCATTATGTATATGCAAATATTCCAAAATCTGAAGAATATCCCAAATCCAAAACACTTCTTGTCCTGAGCAGTTTGGATAAGGGATACTCAACCTGCAGGAAGTCTTAAAACCAAATAGATTAAATCCTCCAATTTATTTTTTTTTTTCAACATTGTTTTGGCTACTGTAGTTCCTTTACCTTTCTATCTAAATTTCAGAGTTAGCTTGCCTATATCTACATAAAATTCTGCCTAAATTTTTATGGAATTTCCTGAAATCTATGGATCAGTGTGTGGAGAATGAATTTCTTAACTATGTTGAGCCCCAATTCATAAACAGATATGTCTCTTAATTTATTTAGCTCTTCTTTATTTCATGAGAATTTTGTAGTTTTCAGCATATTGATCTTACATACTTTGCTATATTATACTTAAGTGTATCTTTTGAGAGGAGCTATTGTACATGTAATTTGAAAGCAATTTGACTTCTGAACATTCATTGCTAGTATAAAGGTATGGTTCAGTTTCACATGTTGACCCCGTTTTCTACGTTCTTGATTCACTGTCTTACTAGTTGTAAGGGCTAAGTTGCAGATTCCTTAGGATTTTTTTTAATGTAGGCAGGTACTTTGTTTGAAAAATGTTTTATTTCTTCTTTAGTAATTTTATGCCTTTTTGTGCAGACTAGCGCTCCTACTTCAATATTAAATAGGAGTAGTAAGAAGACATTCTTGCCTTGTTTACAATCTTAGGGGAAAGCATTCAGTCTTTTACCTTTAAGTATGATATTAGCTATAGTTTAGTTGTAGATACTTTTTATCAGGTTAGAGAAGTTTCTTTTTACTCATAGTTTGTTGAGAGATTTTATCATCAATAGATATTGAATATTTTCAAATATTCCCTCATTACCAATTTACATATTGAAACCCTAACCTCCAGTGGGATGGTATTTGCAGTAGGGCCTTTGGAAGATAATTAGAGTTAGATGAGGTCATCGGGGTGGAGCTCTTACAAATGGGACTAGTACCTTTATAGGAAGAGACGTAAGAGATATTATCTCTTTCTCTGCCATGTGGGAATACAGGAAGAAGGCATTCATATGCAAGTTAGAAAGAGAGCCACACACCAGAAACTGAATTGGCTGGCACCTTGATCTTGGACTTCCCAGCCTCTAGAACTGTGTAAAATAAATGTCTAAAGTTTAAGCTACCTAGTCTAAGGTATTTTTGTTATAGTAGCACAAACAGATTGGAATATTTCAATTTTTTCTGCTTGTATAAGATAGATTGTATAATTTCTTCTTTAAATGTTTCCTTCTCCAGTAAAACATCTGGTTATAGAGTTTTGTTCATTGGGACATTATTAACCACAAATTCAATTTCTTTAATAGATGAAGGACTATTTTGTTTATCTTGAGTGAATTTCAGTAGCTTTTTAATAAATTGGCCTATTTCATTTATTTTTTGAATTTTCATGAATACAGTTATTTTAATAATTTCTTATTTTCTATTTAATGTATATGAGTTCTATATTAATAGCCCCCTCTAGCATTTGCATGTCTCCTCCAAAACTCATGTTGAAATTTAATTGCCACATAGCAATATTAAGAAGCGGACCTTTAAGAGATGATTAGGTCATGAAGATTCTCCCCTCATGAGTGAATTACTGTTGCAAGAGTGAGTAATTAGTTATTGCAGAAGTGAGCTGTTGATAAAAGGATACTTTCAGCCCCATTAGTCTCTCTGTCTCACATGCTTGCTTTTGTCTTCCACCACGGGGTGACCCTTGCCAAATGTGAGCACCGTGCTCTTGGACTTCCAGGCATCCAGAATTATGAGCCAAATAAATTTCTTTTCTGTATAAATCACTAAGTCTGTTGTATGTTGTTACAGCAACACAAGATGAACTAAGACAGAAAATCGATACTGGGAAGTTGGCCTGTTGGTATAACAAATACCTGAAAATATGGAAGCAGCCTTGGAACTGAGTAATGAGTAGGAGCTGGAAGAATCTGGAGGAGCAGGCCAGAAAAGTCTGTATTGCTGTAAACAGAGCATCAAAAGTGAATAGAACACTAAAAGAGGGCTGTAGGAAAAGTCTGAAATTTCTCAGAGACTATTTAAGTGGTTGTGACCAAAATGTTGGTAGAAATATGGGTGATAAAGGATAAGGCCTCAGAAGAAAATGAAGAACAAGGTGCTGAAAATTGGAGTAAAAATCATCCTTGCCATAAAGTAGCAAGGACCTTGACTGAATTGTGTCCATGCCTGAGGGCTTTACAGAATGCAGAATTTAAGAGTGATGAATTAGGATATCTGGCATGGTTACTTTTAACAGCATTCAGTGAGACATAAGATGAAAGGAATGACTTAAAGACAGAATTTATAATTAAAAGGGAAGCAGAGTAGAATAAATGGAAAAAATTAAGAGCCTGGCCATATAAAGAGTGAAAAAGTGTGTTTATTAGAGAATACTGAGGCCAGAATGCTGTGGCCAAGTCATTCTTTCCTAAGGAGATTACAATGGATAGAAGGAAGCCAGGTGCTATCCATAAAGGCAACGGGAGAAAGATTACACAGGCATTTCAAAGATCTTCGAGGTTGCCCCTCTTAACCCAGGTTCAGAGCTCTAAGAGAACAGAATGGTTTTGGGGGATAGGCATGGGGTGCCCTCTACAGTCTTGCTTCCCAGAGTTGTCTTGGGTCTCTAGTCCCTACATTTCAGCATAGTTCTCCTTGGCTGCTCCAGCCATGGCTCAAGTGGGCTCAGGTATAGCTCTACCTGCTGCTCCAAAAGTACGAGCTGTAAGCCTTGGTGGCATCTACATGATGCTAATTCTGTGAGTGCAAGAATACAAAGCTGTGAAGGCATGGCTTTTTCCACCTAGATTTCAAAGAAAGTCATAATCAGCATTGGTGCCCAGGAAGACACTTGCCCCATGGGTGGAGCTGCCACAGACTTCCTCACTAGTCAATGCTAAGTGGATCCATGGAAGTGAGGCCACCCTTGAGACCACAGAACTGTAGAGTTACCTGCATACAATGCCAGCTTGGGAGAGATGCAGGCAAAATACTTCAACCTAAGAGAGCTGAAGCATGAACTGAGCCCAACAAAGCCATGAGGGAAAGGTTGTCCAAAGTCTTGAAGCCCAACTCCTGTCCCAGGGTACCTAGGATTCAGGACATTGAGTCAAAGGACATTATTCTTCAGCTTTAAGATTCAATGTTGTTTTCTGCTGGGTTTTGGACTTACATGGGGGTCAGCTACCCCTTTTTTCTGGCCTATTTCTCCCTTTTGACATGGAAATGCCTATCCTATGCATGTCCCACCATTGTATTTTAGAAGTAGATAACTTATTTTGATTTCACAGGTTCACAGCTAAGAGGAATTTGCCTCAGAATGAATCACACCTTGAATCTCAGCCATCTTTGATTTAGATGAGACTCTGGACTTTGAACTTTTGAATTAATGCTGGAATAAGTTAAAACTTTTGGGATTATTGGGATGAAATGAATATACGTTGCATTGTGAGAAGAACATGAGTTTTGAGGGGCTAGGAGTAGAATCCTACAGTTTGGATGTCTCCCCCAAACTCATGTTTAAATTTAATTGTCATTGTAACAACAATATTAAGAGGCGGGACCTTTAGGAGGTAACTAAGTTGTGAAATTTCTGTCCTGATGAATGGATTAATGTCATTATTATAGGAGTGGTTTCATTATTGCAGGAGTGGGCTCCTGACAAATTGACAAGTTTGGCTTCATTTCTATTCTGTCTCATATGCTTGCTTCTGCCCTCCACCTTTCCACCATGGGATGATCCTCACCAGATGCCAGTGTCATGCTTTTGGACTTCCCAGCATTTAGAACCATAAGCCAAATAAAATTACGTTTTTTGTAAATTACCAAATCTGTAGGTATTATGTTGTAGCAGCAATGGACAAAGACATTTCCCTTTCATTCTGGATATTAGTAATTTGTGTCTTTTATCTGGTTTTGTCTGTTTGGCTACAGGTTTATTAGTTTTAAAATCTTTTCAAAGATACATCTTTTAGTTTCATTGATTTCTTTATTGGTTTTCCTGTTTTCAATTTTGTTGATTCCTGTTCTTTATTATTTCTGTTTTTCTTCTTGCTTTGACTTTATTTTGCTTTTTTTCCCTTGACTTAAGAGAAAACTTATATTGTTTATAAGAGATAATTCTGTTTTCTAAAATAAGCATATAATGCAACAATTTCCAGCTAAGCATTGCTTTAGAGTTTTCTAAAAATTTTGATGTATTTTCATTTTCATTCATTTCAAAATATTTTCTAATTTCCCTTGAAACCTCCTTGTTATTCCATGGATTATTTAGAAGTGTGTTGTTTAGTCTCCAATTATTTGGGAATTCTCTAGATATATTTTTGTTATTGATTTCTATTTTCATTCTACTATGATCAGATGATAAACTTGCAATTGTTTCAATTGTTTTAAATTTAGTAAGGGATGTTTATAGGCCAGAATGTGATCTATATTGGTGAATGTTTTACATGCACTTTAAAACAATGTATATTTTGCTCTTATAGAGCATTGTGGAATGCTCTATAAATGTCATTTTGATACAGCTAGTTGAAGGTGTTGTTCATTTCTTTTATATCCTTCCTGATATTCAGCTTACTTGACCTATTGATTACTAGGAGAGGAGTACTAAAGCCTCCAGAAAAAAAATTGAGGATTTTTCCATTTCTCATTATGGTTTACCACTTTTAGCTTTATATATTTTGAAGGTCTCTCCTTAGATGCATGTATACTTGAGATTGTTCCATCTTCTTGGTGAATTGACCATTTTATTGTTAGAGAGTGTCCCTCTTTATTTCTAGTAACCTCACTCTGAAGGCTACTTTGATAATAAATCTGGAGCTTTTTAGTTTTATTTTAGGTTCAGGTTTGTTACATTAACTGCATGTCACAGGGGTTTGGTGTACAGATTATTTTGCCATCCAGGGAATAATCATAGTACTTGATAGGCAGTTTTTGATAGTTTCTCCTCACACCCTCTACCCTTAAGTAGGCCCTGGTGTCTGTTGTTCCCTTTTTTGTGTCCATGTATACTTAATGTTTAACTCCCGCTTATAAATGAGAACATGCAATATTTGGTTTTCTGTTCTTGTGTTAGTTTGCTTATGATAATGGCCTCCAGCTCCATCCATGCATCTACGGAGCTCTAGCCCCTACAGTTCCAGCTGCATCCATGTTGCTGCAAATGACATAATCACATTCTTTTTATGACTGTGTAGTATTCTATGGTGCCTACATACCATATTTTGTTTATCCAGTCTACTGTTGATGGGCATTTAGGTTGATTCCATGTCTTTGCTACTGTGAATAGTGCTGTGATAAACATACACCTGGATGTGTCTTTATGGTAGAATGATTTACATTTCTTTGGGCATATATCCATTAATAGGATTGTTGGGTCAAATAGTAATTCCGTTTTAAGTTCCTTGAGAAATCACCAAACTACTTTCCATGATGGCTGAACAAATTTACACTCCCACTAGGAGTGGATGAGCATTCCCTTTTCTCTGAAACATCACCAGCATCTGCTATTTTTTGGCTTTTTAAGAATAGTCACTCTGATTGCTGTGAAATGGTATGTCATTGTGGTTGTGATTTGCATTTCTCTAACAATTAGTGATGTTGAGCATTTTAAAAATATGTTTGTTAGCCATGTGCATGTCTTCTTCTGAAAGTGTCTGTTAATGTCCTTTGCCCACTTTTTATCGAGGTTGTTTATTTTTTGCTTGTGAATTTGTTTAAGTTCCTTATAGATTCTTGATATTAGACCTTTGTTGGATGCATAGTTCGTAAATATTTCTCTCCCATTGTCGGTTTACTATATTGATAGAATCTTTTGCTGTGCAGAAGCTCTTTAATTTAACTAGGTCTTATTTGTCAATTTATGGTTTTGTTGCAATTGCTTTTGGATTCTTGTTCATGAAATCTTTCCCAGGGCCTATGTCCTGAATGGTATTTCCTAAGTTATTTTCCAGGGTTTTTATAGTTTTACATTTAAGTCATTAATCCATTTTGAGTTGATTTTTTATATGGCATAAGGAAAGGATCTAGTTTCAATCTTCCACATATGGCTAGCCAACCATCCCAGCACCATTTATTGAATAGAAAGTCCTTTCCTCATTGCTTGTTTTTGCCAACTTTGTTGAAGATCAGATGGTGGTAGGTGTGCAGTAATATTTCTAGGCTCTCTATTCTGTTCCATTGGTCTATGTGTCTGTTTTTGTACCAGTATCATGCTGCTTTGGTTAATGCAGCCTTGTAGTATAGTTTGAAGTTGAGTAATGTGATACCTCCTGCTTTGTTCTTTTTGCTGAGGATTGCCTTGGCTATTCAGGATGTTTTTTTCTTGTTTGTTTCATATGAGTTTTAAAATAGTTTTTTTTTTTTCTAATTCCAAGAAGAATGTCATTGGTAGTTTGATAGGAATAGCACTGAATCTGTAAATCGCTTTGGGCAATATGGCCATTTTAACAGTATTGGTTCTTCGTATTCTTGAGCATGAAATTTTTTCCATTTGTTTGTATCATCTCTGATTTATTTGAGCAGTGCTTTATAATTCTTATTATAGGGTTCTTTTACCTCCCTGGTTAGCTGTGTTCCTAGGTATTTTATTCTTTTTTGTATCTATTGTGAATGGGATTGCATTCTCAATTTGGCTCTCAGCTTTGAGGTTATTGGTGTATAGAGATGCTACTGGTTTTCGTACATTAATTTTGTATCCTGAACTTATCTGGTGTTGTTTATCAGAACTAGAAGCATTTGGGCAGAGACTACAGGATGTTCTAGGAATAAAATCATATTGTGAGCAAACAGAGAGAGTTTGGCTTACTTTCCTCCTGTTTGATGTCTTTTATTTCTTTCTCTTGACTGATTGCTCTGGCTAGGACTTCCAGTGCTATGTTGACTAGGACTAACTTTCTTTTGATTAGTGTTTGAATAATATGGTGGATCCTCATTATTTGTGAATATCATATTTGTAAATTTACCCACTCCCTAAAATTTATTTGTAACCCCCAAATCATTGCAGCAGTTTTGCTGTCATTGTGGGGCATGTGCAGAGTAGCAGAAAATTTGAGCCACCTAACACGTTTCCAGCTAAGGTTGAACAGTCTCTCTTTGTTCCAGCTCGATACTATAAACAAATGTTCTTTCTGTGCTCTATTAGTGCCATGTGCTTTGTATTTTTGTTGATTTCACTGTTTAAAATGACCCTTGAATATAGCGCTAAAGTGTTCTATAGTGTTTCCAAGCACAAGAAGGCTGTGATGTGCCTTATGGAGAATATACATGTGTTAGGTCAGCTTGATTCAGCCATGAGTTATAGTACTATTGTTTGTGAAATCGATGTTAGTGAATCAACAGCATGTGTTAAGTAAGGCATCTTTAAACAGAAACACACATTAAACAAGGTTGTGTATTTATTGCTCAATTGTAAAAAATGTTGTGAAAGAGGCTCATAGAAAACTAACCCTGTATTTTTCCTAAGATCAATGATTTCAATATGATCTAATTAAGTGTTTGCAGTAACTTTATACAAAATAACTACTGTGAATAACAAGAATAAACTTTGTATCATTTTCCATTGTTTTACTTTTAAACTACATTTTACATTAAATTCAACATGGTTTTGTTTTTTTTTAAATCTTGCTTTTTAATCAACTGCAGAGTTTTAAAGGTGGTTTAAGTTGGCTACTGACTGCCTACATGTCTTTCTTTTCTAACTATATTTTCTGATTTCCCATTATCATTTAAAACTGAATTGTATTTCAACATTTGAAAATTTTCATTATTATAGTTTTGGAAATTTTAGAAAGCATAAGTAACCAAATGAAAACATAAAATCACTCACAGTATCATTCAACTAGTCATTACCGATACATTGAATATAACTTCATATCCTTTGTCTGTATGAATATATCTTTCTCTTTTTGTAACAAAAATTTTATCCTGACATGCAAATTATTTTTTGATGTGTCTGTTTACACAGTGAACTCTTATTTTTTTATGTCATTCAGTTGTCTTTTTAGATATCATTTTTAAAAAGACGGCAAAAGGTGCCATTATTTATATTTTTCCTTTCAGATGATAAAAGTGAGGCTTTAAATACCTGACCTATTTAGGTTGCAGAGCCAGGATTTGAAAGTTTGGCCATTTTTTTTTTCTGTATACAACACAGTTATTAAGTAGAAGTTAACAAACAATTTGCATAATAGACTTAGGGACAAAAAAATATGTGCACTAAATAAAACTGGTCTCTTAGAAAGAATCTTCTGTATGTCCAATACCTTTTCTTCAAAGTTAGAGGATAGAAGATGCTCTTCTCTCCTGCAGAGAAGTGGACTCTGTGTCTGTACAATTCCTAGATTCTTCATGTATTCCTGGATGCTGCTGTCAGGGATGGAGAGAAAAGAATAGACAGCCAGGATTGCCAAAACTTGTCTAGACAAATAAGAAGACCTAATAAATTCACACTGTGCTTTGTAGTTTTCAAAGCATTTATATTAACTATGTGCCACAGGCATGAGCTTTCCTGAGGTGAAAATCAATGGAATTGGCTAAGTATAGTCTCTCCTTCTCTATAAAACTGATGAGAATATTTTGGTTATTCCATAGCAATTCAAATATGAGGCAAAGTTGGTTGTTGCAGAAGCTTGGCTTTGCAGACAGATAGGGCAGGGTTCGAACAACTAATTTCTTCCATTTTCACATTTAGTGACATTGTGTAAATTATCCAATTTTGCGTATATGCTTATTTGAAAAATGAGGATCATAATATCTGTTTTCCAGAGTGGTAGTGAAAATAAGATGAAATGCCCAGCCCACGGTAAGCTAAATAGAAGCTATTACTGATGTTATTCTTGTTTTAAAGAGGGATGACTAATAATGTACCTTTCATATACATTTGCATGTGGATGATCTCAACATTGAATCATCAGTGGGGAGCTAAACAGTTGATTCTTTCTATGGAAAAAGACCAACTTACTGAATCACTATGTTACCTGTGCAGATAGTAAGAAACTTTAAAGCAAAATGCTACAATAAGCTAAGTTGATGATAAAGCAGATGTCTGAGTGCATCCTGAGATGAATAAGTTATGAATCATGGAAAGTTGCTGTTTAAAGGCTAGCAGCTGCATGCTTGAAAGCAGATGGCCATCTTGCTCATCTGAATAATTCTGATCTCTTCCAAATTTAAAAGTTGAATACATTTAGGTATGAAGATGAATGTGTCAAAACACCTGGTGTCCCTGAATGATGATTTTCTGGTGAAGGTATAGTGCATTATGTTTTTAATACTTAACTACTTAGGTAGAGTCAATTTGTATTGTGGGGTATTTAGATCTACATTACCATCCTGTCGTCTTATGTCATAGCTAGACACATATATTCTTGGATACTCTTCTTTGACCATTATCTTTGGTCTTGAATGATCTTAGGAAGAAAGCCACAAACCTTGTTGGTGAAACAACCTTGCAATCACTAGGTAGGGATTAGGAGAGGGTTGGAGTTTTCTTCAAAAGCACTGACTTGCTATATGACTTTGCGTAAGTTAATATAACTCCTGTGCCTCTTTTAAAATCTTGATTTTGTTCCACATCGTCATCCCCAGAATCCTTGGAGGTTTAGCTTCTTAGCTCTCCCTAATGATCTTTACTGGGCAGAGGAGATGAATGTAAGAAAAGGCAAGGGAGCTTACATTTGTAGAAGACCTACTCTGTGCCATATGTATCACTTGCACTTTTCAGCAAGGAACAACTTTATTTAAGTAAATGCCAAAGTAGAACTGTCTTTCTTTAACCTGTGGCTAAAATGCTGTTCCATATCCCAAATAGTCCCAGCTGATCAGTTTGCTATAATGAGCAGACAAAAGTAAAATGCCTTCTCCTAATTCTTTTAAAAAATTATATCTTTTATTCTCTTTTTGAGGTGGGGATTTACTCTGTCACCCAGGCTGGAGTGTAATGGTACAATCACAGCTCACTGCAGCCTCAACCTTCTGATCTTAATCAGTCCTCTTACCTCAGCCTCCCGAGCAGCAGGGACTACAGACACATGCCACCATGCCTGGCTAATTTTACATTTTTTTTTTTAAGAGATGAGGTTTCACTCAGTGCTCAGGCTGGTCTTGAACTCCTTGGCTCAAGGGATCCTCCCACTTCAGCTTCCCAAATTGTTGGTATTATAGGTATGAGCCGCCTTACCTGGGCTATATTTTTTTTCAAACTAAGACAAGTGTTGCTATGGCTCTCAAGAAATGCAATGAAATTGTGAATGTAATATCTACATTCGGGACAAGTATGATGAGTTTGTTTGGTATTTAGACAGGAGGGCTCTATGGAATCCACATCTTGTGTTGCCTGACAGAAGTTGTTAATTTTTATCTCCATGGAATTTATTTCTAACATTCTTGTGCACTTATTTCTTCCTTTCCATTTTATTTTTGCATTTTGGGGGAAATAAAAAATGAAATTATGTGTTTATTGCCATACCATAGATGAGATTTTAATCACTCTCCAACCAGGAAATTTAGAATGAAGTTCCCTACAGCCTTAATTGCAATCCGACTCATGCTTCAGAGTAGATTATTTCCCCATCTGATTAGGTCATGCTATACGAGTTAATAATTAATAGTTATTTTACTCTAAAAATAACTTATGTCAGGAAGGACAACATGTAAAGCTTCTCTTATCTTGCCATTCTTTGTTGTGCCTACAGGACAGTGCTAGTTGAGTAGAGCTGTTGGCCATCAGTAGAAGGACCAATATGAGCACCCCTCCTGTACTGGCCTTAGACAGGAGCAGGTCTGTACCCACAAATCTCTCAGTCACATGCACCCGGCCTTGGAAAAGAGAAAACAACTGCCTTGGTGGGAATGGAGCTGAGGATATCAGTTAAGGCCATAAATATGTGGGCAGTATGGAGGATAAACACTTCATATAATTTGATTCCTTTATTTCAGAAACATTCACTGTCTATCTTCTATGAACTATGCACTCTGTTAGGTAGTGAGCAGAACTTTAATATAAGGAAGGACACTAAAGTGTCAGAGTGCTGTGATTGAAAGGCAGAGAGCAAACAGGTTGGAGAGGAAGATGTGTCAATTGTTTTGGGGAGAAAGTGACTGCCTTGCTCTAGGTCTGAGTGCCCCTGGGAAGCCTACACTAAAGCTGTGTTCCAATAAAGAAACCCTCTTCCACCGACAGTCCCTTAGCACCACCAGGCCAGGCATGGGACTCCATTTATGAGCGCTGGAATGTGGGATGGGGAAAGAGAAGCTACTGAGGGTGAAAGAGGGTCCTTTTTGTTATGTCCTTTTAGGTACATAAGTGTACCTTATAAAGAAATGGCCTTTAGTACCTTTAAACAGCAATAAACATGTCCTTGAGAAAGGAGCATATTAAAGAACTGAAAAGAGACTTTCTAAGGGGAGCAGATGTATTTGATATGGGTCCTAACTCAGGCCCATGAAGTTTATCTTCTACTTGAAGTTATCTCCTTTGAATGAGCACTGTCACCGCTAGGACAGCATGAAGGTGTGGCAGGCTCCCGACTTCTCAAAAGACTAAAACTAGAACTACCATTAGATCCAGCAATCCCACTACTGGGTATCTACCTAAAGGAAAAGAAATCCTTATATTAAAAAGATACCTGCATTCATATGTTTATTGCAGCACTATTCACAAGAGCAAAGATATGGAATCAACCTAAGTATTCATCAACAGATGATTATATAAAGAAAATATGGTATACGTATATATACGTGCATATACTCAGCTGTAAAAATGAATGCAACCATGTCTTTTGTGGCAACATGAATGGAACTAGAGGCTATTATCAAGTTAAACCACTCAGAAACAGAAAGTCAAATACCGCATGTTCTCACAAATGGGAGCTAAATAATGTGTATGCATGGACACAAGGAGTGAGGTAACAGACTTTGGAGACTCACAAGGTGGGAAGGTAGGAAGTGGGTGCGGGATAAGAAATTACTTAATGGGTGCAATGTACTATTCAGGTGATGGCTACACTAAAAGTCCAGACTTCACCACTAATTAATACATTCATATAACAAAATTGCACTCTTATCCCCTTAAATGATGCTTTGAGCATGGTTAGACATGTTTTTTCCTTAGTTTCTCTAAGCATAGCTGAAGCTGACTTTTATTAAACACGAAGAGAAAACCCAAAGAAAATTGGCATACCAATACCTTTAAAGGGTGAGGATTTTTATCTGATTGCAAATATTTTAATTCTTAGTTCCCGTTCCAGTTTACCTCATTACTTCTGTGCTTTGGCTCAGGGATTATCAGTGCTGAGTATACCTGGAAAGCTCAGGGAACCACCCAGGCTGGTAAAATAAAAATTTCTAGGGGAGTGTCCTAAGCATAATTTTTTTTTTTTTTTTTTTGAGACGGAGTTTCGCTCTTGTTACCCAGGCTGGAGTGCAATGGCGCGATCTCGGCTCACCGCAACCTCTGCCTCCTGGGCTCAGGCAATTCTCCTGCCTCAGCCTCCTGAGTAGCTGGGATTACAGGCACGCGCCACCATGCCCAGCTAATTTTTTGTAGTTTTAGTAGAGACGTGGTTTCGCCATGTTGACCAGGATGGTCTCGATCTCTTGACCTCGTGATCCACCCGCCTCGGCCTCCCAAAGTGCTGGGATTACAGGCGTGAGCCACCGAGCCCGGCCAGCATAATTTTTTTAAAAAAGCTCTCCAGGCAATTGATTGTGTGGTTGGGTTGAGAAGTTCAGATCTAACTTTTTAAGGGCAGGCACAACAGGCAGGTGGCTTACCTGATTCTTTATTCTCCTGCTCCTTGTGCATCTCCTTTTGGCACATACAAATGCTCTGTACATGTTGTATAAATGAATGAACAAATTACTATCTTTCTTTCTATCTCACAGTTTTCCCATTAAGTATAAATCAAGAGAAAATTCTAACTCTGCTGCTCACCTGGGGGCCTTTCCCCTCAAGCCTAGCCCTGGTTTGAAGAACACACCTTCCTGGTCACTGACAGCTCTGCAGGATTGTCACTTTTTAGATACTGAGAGTAATCTTGTCCCACTTCCTTTTTTTTTTGAGGTGGGGTCTTGCTCTGTTGCCCAAGCTGGTATTGAACTCTTGGGCTCAAGCAATCCTGCTGCCTCAGCCTCCAGAGTAGCTGGGATTACAGGCTCCAGCCACCATCCATGCTTGGCTTGTTCCACTTCTTCATGGTGAAATCTCAATCATTCAATTACCATAGCATGCACAAAACTATGCATATCAATAAACAGGAGGGTCTGTCTGTCCTTAGGCAGATGAGTCCTACCATGGTTAGGCTAGGGGATGAAGCACAGTCCTCCAATACAGGAGGCAGAAAGCAGGAACATGCAGCCACCCAGAGCAACACCAACCTGGATGTGCAGTGAGGACCTTAGGGACAAGTCTTTCTTGCCTGGCTGTTTGCTTACAGACATGACTCAGGTGGATAAATAGTCACAGTTGAGGAAGGAACAGAACCCACAACATTTGTGCTCAGGAATTCCTCAGGCAGTGTTGACATCATGTCTTCTCCAATGACGTTCTAAGCAGCTTTTGATGTTCCTTCAGACAATCATCTGGGTCAAATGGAGAAATAGGGGCAGTGTTCTTAGTACCACATTTCAGAAGGGCATGGCAATGAAAATTTCAAACAGAAGAAATAATCGAGTATATTATCAAACCCTAAGTTTTCTCTTTGGCTCGAGGCTTCTATTTTTGTTATATGACTTAACTTAGAAGCAATTTATATATGAAAAATAAAAACAGCATATTTATTATTTATAGAGTATTTACACAGTGCATGAGTCTGAAAATAAATATTTAATGCTATTTAATGTGCTAAGTATTTCAATTTGTTTTGAGAATTCTGGGATTGAATTGCCTAAATGTTTGTCAAACTTCCGCAAAAGGTGATTATAGCTATATATATCTATGTATATGGAAAATAGAAAATACACATGTAAAATGTCATCTCTTTTAAAAAAATAAACTCAAAGTCAATATGCAGGAATCATGGCATAGGAAAACACTGCTGGGCTTGAAATCAGAAAATTGGTCTTAATACAAGGTTTTTCCACTAACCTGCTATTTGACTTGAGGATAGTTAGTCTTTCTGAATCTACGTTTACCTAATTATAGAATAGTAATAATAATTTCTTTCTTTCTTATCATATAGGGTTATAACAATGATTTAAATAGAAACATTACAAAATCTGCTTAGTAAACTATACATCATATATAAATTTGAGTTATAATTTGCATTTAAGATTTTTAACTTTAATTGAAGGCTCACCTTGCATAAATCGATAAGAAAGAGAACTCCCTGATATCCTTAGGCATTTTTATGAGCACTCTTACTGAGCTTACTGCTGCCACTGAGCTAGCTGAAGTTGTGATTCCATTGGATGCTGGCCTTTGCGAACCACAGAATTTCATTGCATCCCAAGACCAACACACCCTGAAGCTACAGTAAGTGTCTGAGTTGAACTATGTGTACCCTTGGAAGTATATGAAGACTTTCCAAGCTGTATATAGGTGCAGGGAGAATTGAAGTGAATTAGATTTTCTGTTGTTATTTTATGTGTTTTTTCTTAAAGTTGCTTGAGAAACACCTGCAGTTTTTATTATCTAGCCATTACTTTTCATAATCTCTCTTTTCTCTTTTTATGAAAGAAAGAGACGTGTCTCATCCTTTTCTAATCTTACATTGTCCTGACAGAAAAACACCAAACATTGGGAGGTGCTACACATTCAAAAAAGGGTCTTAAGTTTAGACTTCTTATCATAGAACTTGGATCTTACAGTGTCTACAGGATTTTAAACACTTGGCTTTCATAACACTTTTTCATTTGAAGTTGTGTCAGTCTTTGTTTACCAGTTTTTGGGTTTTTTTTTTTGAGACCGGATTCTACTCTGTCACCCAGATTGGAGTGCAGTGGCACGATCTCGGCTCACCACAATCTTCACCTCCCAGGCTCAAGCGATTCTCTTGCTTCAGCCTCCTGAGTAGCTGGGATTACAGGCACGTGCCACGACTGCCCTGTTAATTTTTGTTTTTTTTTTAGTAGAGATAGGGTTTCACACTGTTGGCCAGACTGGTCTCAAACTCCTGACCTCAAATAATTCACCCGCCACGGCCTCCTGAAGTTCTGGGATTATAGGCATGAGCCCCGCCCGGCCTATTTACCAGTCTTTATTTGTCAGTTTGGTAAATAAAGACTGTCTAGGGCAGCGGTTCTTAACCAGAACCAGAGGTGATTTTATTCCTCTCTTCCTTCTCCAGGTGACATCTGGCAATATCTGGAGACATGTTCACTTGTCATGACTGAGGAGAACTACTGGCAGGGCCAACTACATAATTTGCAGGGTCCAGTGCAAAACGTAAATGTGGGGCTGTTGTTCAAAAAGCAGGACAAAATGTCACCAAATGCATTAAAATATAAAGCGTTTTTCTTCTATAATCTCTCTCTCTATCCTCTTATCATTGTGTTTTGAATTTGCCATTTCGTGTTTTACTAAGAAAAAAGAAAAAAAAAACGCTATAATTTAGTTATGAGCATGAATTTTATTATTCATTTTAATACCTTACAATATTAGTTTCAAATACAAATTAAATTAATTTGCTGAATCAATAAAACTGTACAAGCTGAGTTTCATAGCTTGTACATGCATATGTGTTTCTTACCAGAACAATGGCAATGCCGCATAAACTTACTGAACTGTTTTTATTTCACTTCCTGACATGCACATGTTCTACCAACATGGTCTACCTTTGGCTTACTGATGAGTTAGGAAGGACTGAGAGGAAAAGGAACTCAGGGCTTCTCTGTCTTTCTCTTGCCTCTATGTCATCATTTTCAGTGTAGATTGTTGGCCAATACAGGGAAAAAACAAGAGCAAGAAAGGACGTAATAGGATCCCTTGGTTTTTTATGTTTCCTAGGATGCCATGATGTTTTGTGTGTGTGTTCTAAGCAAGCTATAGTTCTAACAGAAAGCATGGCCTTCCACCTACCCACAACTCAGCTGTCAATGTCCCATGCCTACCTTCTACTCACTTTGAGGCTTTAAGTCTCATTGAACTCACACGCATCACATGCCACTGTAATTCTGTGCTTGTGGGGCATTGCTAAGGCTTTATGCATTTACAAATGGGGTGACAAGGAATGACAAATTGCACACATCTCCTCTCTGCAGGTGAGGTTCCATTGTTCTATTGAATTTCACTTACAAAATGCAAGTCTTATGAAGATAAGATCACTAAGAATTTTGAAACAGCAACAGCAGAGCTTTAAACCAAGCACAGAGTGCTTCTGAGTGTTGGGGCCCTGTGTGGTTATATTGGTTACTTACCCATGAAGCTGACCCTAGCTACTAGTATCTAGCCAATGGAGGTTAGGGATGCTGCTAACCCTCCTACAGTGCACAGGACAGTCCCTCAAATCAAAGACCACCCTGGAAAGATTAGTATTCTGTCTCTGCGGGGCATCTGGGGCCTGCACATGAGGCCAGTTTCCTCCTATTCAGTAGAGTTGTTCCCATGATGGAGTCTGCTCTGTTCTACAATGTCAAGGTCACTACATCTGAGATGATTGCTTTCTGCCTTTTTTTTCTTTTAAAAAATACAGAATCTCCCTTTGTTGCTCAGGCTGGAGTGGAGTAGCACAGTCTCAGCTCACCGCAAACTTCGCCTCCAGGCTTCAAGCAATTCTTGTGCCTCAGCCTCCCAAGTAGCTAGGACTATAAGCATGCACCACCATGCTTGGCTAATTTTTGCATTTTTAGTAGTGATGGGATTTTGCCATATTGGTGTCAAACTTCTGGCCTCAAGTGATCCACCTACCTCGGCCTCCCAAAGTTCTGGGATTACAGGGCTTCCTGCTCTTTGAGAGGCTATTTATTCAGCAAAGTCAGGCCCCCTCAGTGCTTTATACAGTGGGCAATTTTGCTTATCACTCTTTGCTATCAATTTGCTGGTAAGACCAGACAAGGTGGCCTAGCTTTCTAAGGTGGAATTTGGCTGCTCCTAGCTGGGGTAAGTGGTCCTCACAGTCCCTATAGGCAGTGTTCCCTTGAAAGGGAATTCTATTAGCACTGCCTCTTCCACAGCACAGGACATAGGGAGATTCAGCCCTCAAGAGCTTGGACCTTCCTAGGCACTCAGGATGGTTCTCACCAGCCTGGATCATCTCCAATATCAGAAACCACAGCGTGATTGCATCTTCCTTGCAAGTTTGAAAGTCTTAAAAAAGGATGTTCACGGGAGAAAAGCTGACATAGGTGACCAGGAAACCCAGAGCGAGAGCAAAGAGCAGACACGAAATGAATACAGGGGATGGCTCTGAGCAAAGGCTCAGAGCATCTTCCTTAGATTTTTGTTGTCACAATCCAGAAAGAGTGCTGGGGTGGGCAAGCAAAATCCCAGTCAGCCCAGAGTTAATTTTCCACCCCCTTTTTGGGGCTGCAATTCCATTTCTCAGTCTTTAATTGCACACAGCAGATGGCCAAAGGGTATCATGCCAAAGATGACCCAGAGACAAGCACTTCCATAGCACTTAATGCTACAGGCACTATCAGTGCAACAGAGTGTTTAGGGATCACCAGCCCCACTGCACTTCTGCACTCCTAGAGGTCAAGATGATTCTTTGAACCTCATCTTCAAATTCTCAGCAACTGAAACAGCTTGGTCATATTGACTATTTGTTAGGCAACCATTATGTGCCACACCTAGGCTAGTGCTAAACAGACAGGACCCCTGCCCTAATGGGTGCTGAGTGTGTTAAGGCACAGAACCAAGAAAAATGACACCCTGCCAGTTGTCTTGACTGTGTTTTTTCCTCCAAAACATAGCACATTATTTTATTCCAACTAGAATATAACAAAACTCAACCCCTGATTTCTGTTTTGGCTCCCAATAGAGCTGCCAGCTGTCTCTGCTGGGCTTTCAAATCACTGATGGCTAGTCTTCTTTTTGGACATGGAGAAAATGTCAGTTTCTTGAATCACTGATTTAGAAGACAATTACAGAAATTTGGAAAGCTATATGATGTAACACAATACACACACAAAACACCAATAATGGACCATGATTTGATATTTTTAAAGTTTTATTTAATTCTTCAAATAGCTTTCAGCAACTGTCTTCAGTTAGTCCCAAGGAAATTTGCATGTATTTTGCAGCCGTGTGATGGTCAGTAAAAGCAAATTATCTCCTGGGAAAGGATCTGGGCATTTTCATGGCCATTAGTAATTAGTACAGTTTATTAAGCTGCTTAATTTTCACATTACAATATCAACTTGTGGGGTTTTAATGATTCAATAATTTTTAACCAATTGTGAAATGAAATATTTCCCATCCATTGTAACTCAAACAATGTTTAAATAAGATTTTTAACCAAATCATTTATCTTGCTTCAAATTATCTAGTTATGCTGCAAACTTTAAAACAAAAGGTGTGTAATTTAGATACCACACCTATTGTCTTCCATAGTAACTCTTTTCTTCATTGGCAGAACTTTAATTTTCATATTCAGTCTTAAAATGTTCCTTAGGAGGGGTTTTATAGATATAGTATAAATTAATTGAGTCAGGCTTCTTAGAAATGGCTTCTCCCAGCAGTAAAATTTTAATTTTTTATATATTTTTAATAAACATAAATAGAATAGATCAAGAAACAAACTATTTTCTGATATAGGATATTTTTCCCTCCCTAAATATGTTGTTAGCAATCATTTAACCTTTGGTAACATAATTTCTTAGAGACAAATACACATAGTTACATAAAAATGATGTAAAAATATATTTTAAGTAATTAGGTTAGCTAAGATGCACATTGCAATGTCACAGGAAATCAATATGACTAATTATCAAAGCCTATTCTTTAACATTTTTTTGAACTTTAAATTTTTGTGGGTACATAGTAGGTGCATATATTTATGTGGTACATGAGATATTTTGATACCAGCATACAATGCATAATAATCACATCATGGTAAATGATATATCCATCCCTTAAACATTTATCCTTTGTGTTAAAAAATTCCCAAGTATACTCTTATTTTAAAACGTACAATTAAATTATTGTTGATTAAAGTCACCGTGTTTTACTTTTTGTACCCATTAACTGTCCCCACTTTGTCCTCACTCCCCACTACCCTTTCTAGCCTCTGGTAATGATCATTCTACTGTCTATCTCCAAGAGTTCAATTGTTTTAATTTTTAGCTTTCCCAAATAAGTGAAAATATGCAATGTTTGTCTTTCTGCATCTGGCTTATTTCACTTGACACAATGTCCTCCAGTTCTATCCATGTTGTTGCAATTGACAGGATCTCGTTTTTTATGACTGAATAGTACTCCATTATGTATGTGTACCACATTTTCTTTAGCCATTCACCTGTTGATGGACACTTAGGTTGCTTCCAAATCTTGGCTTTTGTGAATAGTGCTGTAATAAACATGGTAGTGCAGATATCTCTTTGATATACTGATTTTCTTTCTTTTAGGTATATACTCAGCAGTGGGATTGCCAAATCTTGTGGAGCTCTGTTTTTAGCTTTTTTGAGGAAACTCCAAACTATTCTCTATAGTGATTGTTCTAGTTTACAATCCCACCAAATATGTACAAAGGTTCCCTTCTCTCCACATCCTCGCTAGCATTTGTTATTGCTTGTCTTTTGGATATAAACTATTTCAGCTGAGTGAGATGATATTTCACTGTAGTTTTGATTTGCATTTCTCTGATGATCAATGATATTGAGTACATTTTCATATGCCTGTTTGCCATTTGTATCTCTTCTTTTAAGAATTGTCTATTCAGATCTGTTGCCCAGTTTTTATTGGATTATTAGATTTTTTTCCCCAATAATGTTGTTTGATCTCCTTATATATTCTGGTATTAATCCATTGTCGGATAGGAAGTTTGCAAAACTCCCATTCTGTGGGTTTTCTCTTCACTTTGTTGATTGTCTCCTTTGCTATGCAGAAGCTTCTTAACTTGATGTAATCCCATTTGTACATTTTTGCTTTGGTTGTCTGTGCATGTTGCATATTACTCAAGAAATCCTTACCCAGAATAACGAATCATTCTTTCAATAATCACTTATTAAATGGGAGTATAGCATATTGTTTAAGAGTTCAGCCTGTGGACTTTCTTTGTCTCAGTTTCCTCATGTGTAAAATGAAGAGAAAATACTACCAGCCTTATTCTCTTACTGTATAACAGCTCACCACCAAATTTTGTGGCTTAACAACATGACTCCATTCATTTTGGGTCATTAATCTTCCATTTGGAGGACAGGGCTGGGCAGGGATAGCTTGGACCTGCTTCACTTGGCATCAGTTGGGATGACTTGAATGCTGGAGTCTGGAATCATCTTGTTCGCTGCCATGACTGGTGGTTGATGCTGTTCATCAGGCAAGATCTTAGCTGGGTTCTGTCGATTGGAACATCCACATGTGGCATCTCCATGTGGCCTAGGTCTCCTTGCATCATGTTTTCTGGGTTCTAGGGTAAGCATCCTAAGGGAGACAAAGCCAGGTATTCCTTTTTATGATGGATCCTTGTCATTTTCCTTCTACCATATTCTATTGATTGAGGCAGTCGCAAGTGCCCACACAAGTTCAAGGGGAGGAGAGACACTCCATTCCTTGTAGAAGAATGGCAAGGTTCTGAAGAAAATGAGAAAACAGATATATTGCTTTGGTCATTTTGAAAAACAGTCTGCATACTATGGATTTTGTGAGAATTAAATGAGTCAACACACACATAAAATATAAGTGTGTGATTGTTATTAATGATGATATACAATGTGGTAGGGGACAGCACAATACCTTTGCTTAGAAGAGACTCAAAATTCTAGGGTTGCCTCTTAATTTAAACATAAGGAAATTGGAACCCAGTGTTTACGTTGCTCAGTTATTCAGTAAAACAACTGGGGCCATGAAATCAAAGTTGCAAGTGCTTATTATAGGTCAGATTATGGAATAAGGAAACACAGAGTTAGCAATCACATAAATAGACCTCGAAATAGTTAATTAAGACACACAATGAATGCCCTGTCTATAGAGCTCCTTGGAACCTTATTCAAGGATAGATGTAAGTATAAAAGGATGGGTCTTTCCTCTTACTTGGAGTATATTTGTGTTCCATTGCAAAGTTGATTTTTTGCCTTTATTTTGTGATTGATAGGATCAAATGAATTTCTGCCAAAATTTCTAGTGCCACATATTTTGCCACATCACACACGATAGGCAGTATTTTTGTTAAAAATCAGAATATTTTTGAATATCCCAAATTTGTGAATTAGTAATATAGAAGGCATTCCAGTCTTACTGACAAGTATAATTGTACCCAGTGTAAAATTTCAAATGGTTATAATTATTAAAATTTTAGGCCAGTATAGGCCTGAAAGGCTGCAGGTGAAGAGTAACTATAACCTGCCAGGTATTAGCTAGAATGTTAAGTAGTTTACATAAACAGGTTTTTAATGAGATAAGCATCATTTTGTTCCTAGACAATTATGTACGTAGATTATTATGAAGTTTTATCTTTTTGCTCGGAAATATGTTAATTGGGACAAAATGCTTTTCTTGCTTTTAATTTATTTGGATTTCCTAAAATCCATGTAAACTGGAAAACAGTAGTATTTTTTAAAAATCCAGATAAACTAAGAGAGACCTCAGAGGAGACTGGGGCTGCCACATTAGTTGCTGGCCTCATCAAACATGATCTGTGGTAATGGTACTGAACTATGAGGTCCAGACTATGGATGACTGGTAGATTTCAATTCATATTCTAATTTTGCTTGGATTTTTGGAGCTGCGCTGTGTAGAACTCACTGGAGATGAGGGCCTTAGCTGATGAATGATGTCTGTCATGGTCTCAGGCAGAGAGGGTGGATACATGCACATGTAGTATTGCTGTACAGTATTTGCTGTCCTTGCTGTGAATTTCACCTAACCTTCCTGTGATTGTTAATTTTACGTCAACTTGGCTAGGCTGTGGTATCCAGTTGATTGATCAAACACCTGTCTAGATGTTGCAGTAGGATATTTTTAAAGATATAATTAACATTTAAATCATTAGATCTTGAGTAAAGTATGTGACTCTCCATAATGTGGGTGGTGTCATCTAACCAGTTGAAGGCTTTAAGAGCAAAGACCAAGGTTTCCCAATAAAGTAGATTCTCTTCAAGATTGCAACATAGAAACTCGCCCGATTTTCCAACATGTTGCCCTGTGGAATTCAGACTCAAGACTGCAACATTAACTCTTCCCTGGGTATCCAGACTGCCAGCCTGCCTTGCAGATTTTAGACTTGCCATCCTCCACAAACACATGAGCCACTTCTTAAAACAAATATTTCTCTCTCTCTGCATTGATTCTGCTTTCCTGGTGAATCGTGACTAAAACACCTCCTTCGGGTCCCTGATGTAGCTCCCCTATCCCTTGTTTGTTGTTATTGTTTGTTTGCTTATTTTTCAAGTAGTTGCCTCATATGAGGAGACAAGCACCTATTTGTTACGCATGTCATCCAAATGCCCCTGTTTATTATTATATTATGACCACTGTTGGGTAATGGTTTATGAGTCTGCCCTGTAAAATATCACCTCTGTTATAACCTTAATTATTTTAAGCTCTTGAGGGGATGATATTACCTGGTACATCTGCAAAGTTAACATTTGTGAGTCAAGATTTGGTGGCAGGATCCATAAGAACAGTTCATATTAAGACAAAGATACAAAAAATTTGTAATAGGTTTCAAGATAAAGTAACAGTGTAAGATATAGAAATATGAAGACAGTGTGGTGCTGAGGAGGAATGGGCATGAGCTTTGGATCTGAACTGTGATATGCAACTTAACTGGATACGTGGCCTTTGGAAAGGTGTTAGCTTTTCTGAGCTCCGGCTTTCCTCCTCTAAAAAGCAGTGGAAATAATATCGAAATTCTTTACAGGTAGTAGACAATGTAGATGTTCAAGCAATGGTAGCGACTTTGGCTGTCCTGGTTATTAAGAAAGGGTACATTCAAGCCATGGCAAAATAACGAAGTGGTTATGCTTTTCTTTATCGCTTCCTTCTGCTCTGCTATAACTAGGTTTCCTGCAAGTTAGCCTTCTCTCTTTACTTCACTCAATGCGGCTTGGAGACTATCCATTCACATTGAGATTTGTGACAAATAAAGCACACATTGTTACCTCTTTGGTAACAGGGCTTAAGAATCAGCAAAAGTAGCGAAATTCTGGTAATAGCCAGAGTGCAAAGGAAGTTATGTTCAGATGGGGTGTGGGTACAGGGAAAGGAAATGGCGGTTTCTTCCACAGCCAGCCCGTGCACGTGTCTCATTCTACCGCCTGCAGTAGAAACAATGCTCTTTCCCCCTACATTACTTCATAAGGGGAAACAGCATTATTCCATAAGGCTATTAAGAGAAACAGATGAGATAATTCATGAAAAAGTGTTAACCTGTCAGGAACATAGCAAGTGTTCAATAAAGGTTACTAAGAAACATGAGCTATTACAGCAACAGAAAGGGCAGCATGAATTTTAGTGCAAAGATTGGCATAGAGCACTGGAGCGGGTTGAAAGTGTGGAAAAGGGCTAGATGAGAAAATAAACATGGTGTGTATACTGGCATCAACTAACCTGTAGAAAAAAGTTTTCACTGGGCACTAGTGAAATATAAAACATTCAAGATAGGGCCAGAACAGCATCCTAAAACTCAAAGCATTGTTATATAGTTATTATTACCACTGTTTGGTAATGGCTTATGAGAGTCTGCCCTGTTAAACATCACCTCTGTTATAAACTCAATTGTTTATAAGAGCTTAAAGATCTTGATGGGATGATATTACCTGGTATTTCTGCAAAGTTAACCACATTGATGTGGCAGACATTAATGCTTGCTTAAACAACAGTAATTCCTCTTTCATTCATGTAGAAGAGTCCTGATTTTGTTCTCATATCTACCTTTTGCCCATGTGACTCAGGCAAATGCTCAGAAGTCTAGATTATAATGAGGTTCCATTTCCATGGCCAGTGATTGTTCAAGGGCGGCCATATGACAGAAGAGATATGAAAGGAAGCCTGCTGGTTGGGATGTGTATGTATAGGGGGCATTTCACATTTCACCATTCCCTGCTTCCTATCTGGAGTTAGAGATTTCACAATTTTAAAAAATCTATCTGACTCTTTCAGTACATTGCTCACTTAAACTTCTGTATTTACCATACATCAAGTATCAGGCTTTTAAACCTGATCCACTTATCTGTCTGTGTCTGTTTGGGTGCTATCATCACACTGCTTTAATTATGGTATAGTTTTTTAACACGTTTTAGTATGAGGAGTGAAAAGTCAGAGTAATGTCCTTCATGTATCATTTACTACTCTTAGAGAAGGGAGACCATTCTTTAACAACGTGTGTTAGCATAACGGATTGCTAGTCACTGTCACCTAAGCCAACTATGTGCAATATTTTGCAGGTGGTGAAATGTTATGGCAGATGTGACTTTAGGAGCAGAAACATGTTTAAAAGAAGTGTCTACAACTGATTCAAAAGGAAACAGATGCTCACATGTTTTTGTGAACTCTGGTTTGGAGTTACTCAAGATACTTACTGTGATTAACATTCTTGCAACCTTAAATCGTGCTCTGTCAACTTCTAAGGAAACAGTTTCAAACGCCTTATTGAGTAATGGTGGAATAACAAGAACTAAATCAGGTTCTGACCTTCTTTTCCTGCATGTTGAGTGAACTGTCGTATCTGAAATGGACATATTTATCATTTTTTCTGCATATTTACCATTGAGATGTTCTTTAAATATGGTTCTTATTTGATGAGGTATATAGAAGTATGATGGCTCTGAGAATTGGATCTTCTGCTTTTGGACGCAGAATGGGGCCTTGTTCTGTGAAACAGCACTGGATGGTGGTCCATGTGTCTGTGTGGGAGAGGGAAAACAAGGGAGAGAAAGCATAGCAATGACATTTTCTATGCCTCCGAAGGCAAAATGAGAGGGGAAAATTGGTAACTCACCAGTGCCTGAAGAGTCAAATTTATTCAGAAAATAGAAACCCAAACATTTTGTTGTGACAAAACAGCAAAAAAATACGTTGCTCTGACTTGAACCTCTTAATTCCTGCCAATAATTAGTAATATAATAATGAATTAGAAGAAGGATTGTATATAGATGATGATAATATGATACTTTAAGTAATTTGATATGTAATTTGGGGAACCTTCACACTAATAGATGCTAATATCCTTTCTATATACATTGTAATTAATTTGGTAGAAATCAGGTAGTTTGAAAGTCATGAAAATAATAGCTTTTTACAATTGTTGCATAGCACATTCTAGAAATTTAAATATTTGAGGGATTTTTCCTTTGTAGAAAAGAAAGCTTGAACCCAGACATGAATATTGAAGTCACTTAGTAGGTTAGTGTTGAGACTGGCTGCAAATCTGTAGTATGTGGGTTCCATCATACTAGGTCCCATAAAATGGTTTTCACTGTGATCAATGGGCAAAGGCTGTTTAGAGAACTATGTAAAGTATCCTGACACAAGTTCTCACCTTAGAAAGAGGAGTGGTGATACATGAGGCCTACACCTGCTATACTGATATCATGCCTTCCTTTTGAGACATCAGTTTGTACCTATTCTTACCACATCTGTTAAGGATTCCTTTTAGGCCATATTTGACATCTGAGTCAAGCTCCCTATTACTGTACCTGATTTTAGGATCAAAAATGAAAATTGAACAAGTTTTCATATTAGAACCCTGAGTATCTTGCTTTGAAAACTCCCATGTGCACTCTGAAAACTGAGTGTGGTACAAGAAGGTCATTATTCTCTTTCTGCGTTTATGGGTTTGAGTTCATATTATAATTACAAGGAGGAGATGGGTATGGCGAGGAGATGCTGCTGTTGCTGTTCTTTCTTACACCTTACTTACCGCCTCCTACCATCTTTGGAGTTTTGACAGGCAGACCTTGCCACTCTACAATTACAGGTTAATCATGGGATAGAGTCAGTAGCTGACAGACAATTTTATCTTCTTTTATTAGTTACTAACTAAAGTCTTGGGTGATATCTCCCCTTGATAAGCAGAAGATACAGATTGCAACATTCCAATAGAATGTTATTCTGGGTTCATCTATCTCTTTTAATGGGCCCTTGTATCAACCCATATTTCCTCTGTTAGTTTTTATGTTCTACTACCTACCTGGCTGGCAGATTGGCATAAACATAAGAGAGATAACAATTGTACACAGCAGGGAATGAAATAGAATTGAAAATTATTGGCTGGGCGCAGTGGCTCACACCTGTAATCCTAGCACTTTGGGAGGCCAAGGCAGGTGGATCATGAGGTCAAGAGATTAAGACCATCCTGGCCAACGTGGTGAAACCCCGTCTCTACTAAAAATACAAAAATTAGCTGGGCATGGTGGTGTGTGCCTATAGTCCCAGCTATTTTGGAGGCTGAGGCAGGAGAATTGCTTGAACCCGGGAGGTGGAGGTTGCAGTGAGCCCAGATCACGCCACTGCACTCCAGCCTGGTGCCTGGTGCCTGGCGACAGAGCAAGATTCTGTCTCAAAAAAAAAAAGAAGAAGAAAATTATTTAATGGCCTAGGAAGGTAGCAATAAATTCAAATCATAGAGGAAAATGTTACTTATACATTCAGTTACCTTTAGACATAATTGAATATACATTAGTGGCTTGTATACCCAACTCTTTAATATTGATTTTAAAAGACCAGTGATGTGACAATTTTCCTTACCTATCATTACCAGAAATGCATTGTCTGTACCAATTTATTTTTATGACATATGAGGGTGATATAATTGTTATGAGCTGCCTTTGTATAGAGAATGACACTAGCATAGTATGTATTACTTGTAAGGCAAGTATTGTAAATATTTTCAAATGTCATGATAAAATTTTGTTAAGCTACTCAATCAACTTCGACCATCTCTTCTCCCATGACCACAGGGGATACACTGAGGACAGCTTGTGTGACTGAGGGATGTTATCTGTATCCCTGGAAGGCACTCAGATTTCTGGCTCATTCTAGATTGTAGTAATGACCTTGACATTCTTAGCCCTATAAAAACAGATGAGTTCATTGGTTAGAGATAATGAAATAGAAATTACAACACATTTTTAATTTATTTTTCTAGAAGTAAATTTATTTTTCAGTGAATTAAACTTTCTAGTGGTAGAATAAATACAGAACTGTGATATATCTTCAATCGACCTGTGGTGCTAAGCTGTTTTAACCTTACCCCAAGTCACAAGAAACGAATTGCTTACTTTTCTATCTTGCTGAATTCTGGCCTGTTAAGGCAAAAGAACTTTGTAATAAGTGAAGGTACTAATCTATGTATTTTCCATCATTTTTCATCTTTCTTTGAATTAATTTATCTATTCCCCAGTGGTAAAATGATTTTATATAAAATCACTTCTACATGCATTTTAAATTCAAATATGACTCTGGTTTTTCACTATACTTTTTTCATCTTGCTCTAAATTTTTTGCACATGGTTAGAGAATATTTTCCACATACAGGTGTAATAGCTACCTATAATACATATTCTAAAGGGCATTGGTCATTCCTGTTAAGTTGATAGTTTGAAGTACAACCTTCCCCCAGTTTTCTACAAAGGCATAATAGTTGTATTATTGGATTTTAAAAATAAACTGCCCAGTACATGATGTGATTCATGTAAGTATACCAGATGGATTCAAAAGATATTGAGTCATATTGTTCAGCCTTCTGAACACACATATCAACAATATTATTTGCTAGCATTTCTTTTTTATCATTTGTGAATGTTCTATATCTATTCACCTGTTAATGCTTTATGAGGTTTGGAAGTGTATCTTCTGATTTTCATACTTCATGGAAAGCATTTCAGTTCAGTCCTATTAACTCCAATGAAGTATTGAAATATATTGCTTGGGGGCTGCCAAGAAGACAACATGACTTTAACATACAAATAATTTAAAGCATATATGGGAGGAAATGTTTCCATGGGTAAGAGCTTCTAATTTGACATTGTTTCTGACCAATAATTTTTTGGATTCATGGTAAAGTAGAAATTTGAATAATTTCCACTTGGTTTATTTCTATTTCTCAACAAACCAAAAATGATCAGAATAGCAGTTCCATTTCCCTTTAATAAAAATTTGTTTTTTATATTGCACACGGACCTGAGTGCTTTGACACATTTAATATAATAAAAGAGGAAACCCTGGAAATGATATTTATCTTCATAATCCTGGTTTGAGGCCTGGAGAGGGGATAGACAAGTAACAGCCAGAATTTTGAAATTAATGTTTAAAACCTTGTTGAGCATTAATGGTTGACTCTTGTTTCTCTAAATGCAGTGCAGATTTGACAATCAGCTGATCAAGTGAGTGGAAAGGGCAGAACTTGTGCTTTGGGGCTTGAATCATCTGCTTGGTTGTGCCCATTAATTAAATAAGCTGTAAAATAGTCACTTAGCTACCAAATTTCCTCATGGTCTGTGAGTACAGACTGAAGTTGAGCATTGAAAAACAGGGTGGCTGCCTGAAACCTGCACCACCAGAATTACCTGCAGTCACGGCTAAATACGTACATTCCTGAGCTTCATCCCAAACCTACTGAATTGGAATCTGTGTGTGGAACGAGAATCTTCAGTCCTAGGCGATTCTTATGTATACTGTACTAGATTTTGAGAGTCACAAGCCAACAAAAAGCTCCATGACCTGCTTGAGGCTGTCACTTAGACCTGACCTTTCCCGTAACTGGTCACCCTCTTTATCACTTTTCCCTTTGTTCTCTGCTTTTTAATGCCTCTACCAGGGCTGGGTGAGCCTTTTCCTTTTCACATCTCTGGCATTGCTTATTTTTATTTATTTATTTATTTTTTTGTAAAAAGAAATATGCAAAATGAGAATTTGTAACTCACAGTAGCTTTTGAAATCAGCCCAGCAGCTACACACACACACACACACACACACACACACACACACACACACCCCACATTGAACTCTTCATAGAATTGGAATATTTACTACAAATGTTTATCCTTATATTCATCCTAGGCATTTCTATTGTGAATGAAAGATGAGTTAAACTAGGCTAGAAAGTTGAAACTTCCTCATAGTACCCAGATATTCTGTGCCTTTGGTGAACATTTTGAGGACCAGGAAATGTAGATTTTCTCAGTATCCCCAATGCCTAACATGTTTCCTGGCCTGTAGTAGATGCTGAATAAATGTTGGAATGACTCCAGGTATTATTTACCTCTCTGGTAGATCCAACCCTCCAGGACATGGGCCAAGAGAGTGGTCAGAGGAGCGGGGTACCTACGTTGCTCAGAATCCTTACCTAGGGGACCAGAAGAGTGAGATCCACCTTTCTCAGCTCTGGCTATCTGATTTCTGGAGTTTTCTTTCTAAGAGAAGATTCTAGTAAATAGGCCAGGTGAGACAATGTGGCCAGGCAACTGTTTTGTTATTTTCACTGATTTTGACCTAAGTCTCTATAATCTCTTTAACAGTGTATAGACTCGTTAGGCCTTTTTCACATAAATCCTTCTCATCTCAGTATCCATTACCGTATCAATTGTTTTTGATCTGTGGTACATATCCCTCTCAGGTCTCCCAAAAACCTTGAAGAGCTCCATCTTTTATTACCGTTTCCTTCATTTGCATGTGGCATTAGCAAACACACCAGCAATCTATGAAAAGAGTAATAGATCACACTTGAGAGAGTTTATCCAAAGAATTAAAGATTGGTTAGCATTAGAAAATTGGCCAGTGTGCTTTGCAATATTAATAAATTCAATGAGATTAAATAATTTATTTATCTCAATGAATGTGGGAAAACATTTGACAAAATTTTATAGGCATTCCTCATTAAAAAATAATTCTTAGGTAATAAGAAATAAAAGAAAATTCTTTCACTGACAAATGGGACCTACCAGAAGCTCCAGAAAATAGCACACTTAATATTGGGATAGGAAAATCTTTTCCCTTGAGATTAAGAACAACATAGGAATCACCACTTTTATTCAGTCTTTTACTAGAGGCTCCAGCCAGCATAGAAAGGTGAATAAGTAGGTAAATAAATAAATAGAAGGTATTGAAATTGAAAGGACAGCAAGTTATCATCATTGGAAGATGAAATCATTGTATATGGAAGATTCAACAGATTATTAGAATTAAGAGAAGTTGGTGAATTTTCTGAATTTAAAAACAATAATTAACATAAAACATTTATTTCTAAACATTAACACAAAGACTTAGAAAATACAATTTAAGAAAAAATATAACTTACTATGATGTGAAGTGCCTTGGAATAAATTTAAATAAAGATGTACAATATCTTTGCAAACATAATGTTTTTTATTTAAAGGAGACCTAAAAAAATAGAGAGATACACTATGGACCATGGAATAGAAGAACAAAATATGGAAAGATCTAATTTTCCTAAGTGAAGCTAGCCAAGCTCCATGGAAATATGGTTTCCCAACCAAAATCCCAACAGGCTTTTAAAGTTTTTAAACCTGATATTTTGATTGCCAGATTTACATAGGAATTCAAAGGGACAAGATTAGTTAAGATATTTTTAACAAAAACTGTAAGATGGAGAGATAAGACAGAGAAATGGGTACAAGTCAAGCAGTTCAATGGAAAAGAATGAATAATTTAAAAACAGCCCCCCACATATATGGATACTTGGTTTATAATGAAGGAGCCATGGCAGGTCAGTGGGGAAAGACCAAATGTCTTAAAACATAGTTTTATGGTAATTCACTATCCGTGCAAAAACATAGGACATCAGGTCCTTACCTCACAACATACACAGAAATCAATTCCAACTGGATTACAGTCCCAAATGTAAAAGCAAAATTGTAAAGTTTTCAGAAGACAATGAGGAGAACAACTTCATGAGCTCAGGTTAGAGAGCTCAAGACCACAACAAATAATTAACCAGAAATGAGTTTAAAAAGACAGATTTGATTACATTAAAATAAACTTCTGTTCATTAAGAGAACCACAGTTTTTTTTTTTTTTAGCCTCAAAAAGGGCCACAGAAGTATCTGTTGCACATATAATTTCCAGGGAATATATACATAATAGTAAGAAAAAGGTAAGTAAGAAAACAACTCAGTAGAAAATGGACAAATTATCAGGTACTTCATAAAAAGAGGAATCATCATCATAATCAATCTCTGAATAGATGCTCAACCTCATTAATTATCTGAAAAATGCAAATAAAATCCACGAAATATAATTGTATGCTTATCAGGTTGAAAATTTTAAAATGATGACACATACTAGGTATTGGTTAGGATTTTGAACAATGAAAGGGTTCCTTGCTGAAGAGAGTGCAAATGTGCAGACCTCCTTTGGATAACAGGTTGGCAATACTTGATGAATTTGAACATGCTTATTATTCTCTACAATGCAGAAGACTATTCCTACTTCTAGATTCTGGAAGCTCCTGCACACATGTAGACAAGGCCAAGAATGTTAGAATCATTCATAATAGCTAAAAAATGGCAATCAAGCCAAATTCTACTACTGGCGGAATGGAAACATTTTGGTCTATTCATTAAATGGGACACTGTATAGCGGTGAAAATGATCCAACTACAGATACAGACAGCAATATAAATTTGTGACAAAATATTGATTGTGAGAAAATTCAGGAGATTATTTATCTTTAACAGGATTAAGGGGACACAATTGGAGAGCAGCACTCAGGTGGCTTCTAGGATCCAGCCAATGCCTAGTTCTTAGATTGAGTGGTGTCTAAACAGCAAACCAACTAACAAATTACTTTAAGAGTTTGCGGCTGGAGAACTTAATATTTCATAAAAAAATAAGATGAACTTAAAAAATGCAAATGTTATTTTTACTAAATAAGGCGAAAAGGACAACACAATGACCATGTTGTCATTGTAAGCTCTTTTTTTGTTTTTTGTGTTTGAGATGGAGTATGGCTCTGTAGCCCAGGCTGGAGTGCAGTGGCGCAATCTCAGCTCACAGCAACCTCCGTCTTCCAGATCAAGCAATTTTCCTACCCCAGCCTCCCAAGTAACTGGGATTACAGGCACGAGCCACCACACCCAGCTAATTTTTGTATTTTTTAGTAGAGATGGGGTTTCATCATGTTGGCCAGTCTGGTCTTGAACTCTTGACCTCTTGACCTCATGATCTGCCCGCCTTGGCCTCCCAAAGTGCTGGGATTACAGGCGTGAGCCACTGCGCCCAGCCCATTGTAAGCTCCTGCATCTTAAACTAGTCAGCTAGTATATCTTCTGTAATTAATTTCTATTTACCGTAGTTTGCTTGCTAGAAACTTTTAAGCCACTATCTACAATTTTAGTTAGATAATATGTAATTTAATTTCACTAGAGGGTAGATAATTTGCATCCTCACATATACTATGTCACTATTCCTCCCTTCCTCTAGCTCTTCTTACCTCCCTCCTTCTCGTCTCCATTTCTAGTTCTCAGACTAAAAGCTCAATACATTTGACTTGGAGTTTTTGAATGTGGCAGCCAAGGCTCCCCGAGACACAGGGTGAAACACGTGACATTAATTTCCTGTCACACAGTTCTAACAAATACTTCTGAAGTCTGGGTTTATTTTTCTTCAGCCTCTTTTTTCCTTCTGAAATATCACTGGGAAAAAAAAGACATAAAACATCTGATCTTGTTCTTCACTTCCTTTTCTATTTCCAGCCACCTGTTCTCTTTCTAATTAACCCCGACGTAGTAAAAAGAGCCAAGATTCTCATTCTAATGGTTATAGAAAAAAAAAGGTGTCATAAAAGCAAAGCCACATTTACTAGGATAAAGGAAACTCATGGCTGGAGCAAGATTTTTGCATTTCACTAACGTATTTGTAGGTGAAGCAATGGTGACTAAGATTCTCATTTATCTGCTTCAAAAATTAATTATAAGTTTTCACCTTTATTTTGTAGTTTAGGTGTGAGAAAGCCAAGGCTTGTTCAGGTGAGCTCAGAGAGGTCCTGAAATGGGGGATTCAAACCCAGTGCCTCTAAAACAGGGGCTTTCTCAGCACAGGCTTGTAACTACAGAGCCTCAGAGTGTTGGCAGGACTTGATTCATTACAGTCCGATGCGTGCAGGGTTCAGGATGTTTATAAGTTTAAGGAGAATGTTGTCATGGCAAATAGTTGACCAACAGGAACAAAATCATCTGGGAACATCAATGGGCCCAACTGAAAAGAGCTTATTTTCACACTTCCTTGTTTTCTAGTCTTTGAAACCAAATGAAGGGAGTGAAGAACTGACCTCCTCAGAAGACTCACAGGCATGCAAAGGGAAGAGGAGGAGAGAGAAAACAGGAAGTTAGGTGATGGCAGAGATGAACTGGGTGTAAGATTTTGAAACTGCAAATTGGCCTAGCCATATGCTGCCTGGAAATTGGAGCAGTGTTTCTAATATTCACACTCTAGTGTGTTTTCTGCACCATCTCTCATGCAGAGGGGCTAAGCTGACACCAAATGAATGTCCCCTCAGCTGCTCCCCACTGTGCGGAAACTCTCACTGCAGCAAATCAGCACAACATAGTAAAGGAGGCCAAGAGCAGAAAATGAATGGGAACAGAGAAAGCAGGGAAGAACAGACTGGAAAACAGTAACTTCCACAGGCACTCATTGAACCATACTTACTGAGTGTGCACTGGGCACATGGGGGACAATGGTGAGTGAGAACAAAGGGGGTCATCCCTTTGAGAGCAGTTGCTGTAGGGGACACAGGCTGCAACAACCTTTTGAGGTTGTGCCATTATTGTGCCCATTTAGAGGCTAAAAAGCTGACTTGTTCAAGGTCCCACAGTAAGTAGTAACAGGTCTGGGTGTGGCGCCTCACACCTGTAATCCCAGTGCTTTGGGAGGTGGAAGCAGGAGGATCACTTGAGACCAGGAGTTTGAGACCAGCTGGGACAACATAGTGAGACCCCATCTCAACAAAAAAAGTAAAAAATAAAAAAATTAGTTGGTGGTAGTAGGATGCATCTGTAGCCCTAGCTACTCAGGAGGCTAAGGTGGGAGTTGAAGGCTACAGTGGGCCATGATCATGTCACTGCACTCCACCTTGGGGGACAGAGTGAGGCAACGTCTTCGAAAAAATTTTAATCATTTAAAAAAATGTTTCTAAGTCACAGTTTTTTTTTTTTTGTTTTGTTTTTTTTTTTTTTTTTTTTTTTTTTT